>NW_006408666.1:7277964-7299652 GCF_000296735.1 Chrysochloris asiatica | reverse complement strand
AGGATCGAACATTGTTTCGTTCTGCTGTGCATGGAGTCGCTATGAGTCGGTTCCGACTCGATGGCACCTGACAACAACAACAACAAGCTTCTTTATGGTATTCTCTGCTTTCAGCCAAGATCCATCTGATGTCAGCAATTATATCCCTCGTTCTACGGCCTCTTCTGAATCTGGCTTGAACCTCTGGAAGTTCTCTGTCAATGTATGCTTGCAGCTGTTTCTGCATTACCTTTAGTAAAACTTTACTTGCATGGGATATCCATGATATTGTCCAACTGGGTCACCTCTCTTTGGAATGGACACAAATATGTACCTCCTCCAATCAGTTGGCCAGATAATTGTTTTCCAAATTTCTTGGCATAGATGTGTCAGTGCCTCTGGTACTGCCTCATTTTGTTGAAAGAATTAAATTTTTATTCCATCAATTCCCAGTGCCTTGTTTGCCAATTCCTTCAATGCACCTTGGACTTCTTCCTTCAATTGATCTTGATCATATGCTACCTCTAGATATGGATGAACATCGATCATTTCTTTTTGGTACAGTGACTGTGTATTCCTTCCATCTTCTTTTGCTGCTTTCTGCATCATTCAATAATTTGCCCAGAGAATCCTTCAATAACTAAAGTCAAGGCTTGAATTTTTTCTTCAGTTCCTTAAGCTTGAGAAATATTGAGCATGTTCTTCACTTTTGGCTGTCTAACTCTAGATCTTTTCACATTTTGTTATAATATTTAACTCTGTCTACTTGAGCTGATCTTTGAAATTTTCTTTTCAGCTGTTGTACCTCCTTACTTCTTCCATTTGCTTTAGCATCTCTACTCTAGAGAACAAATTTCAGAGTCTCTTCTGACATCCATTTTTGTCTTTTCTTCTTTCTTGTCTTCTTAATGACCTTTTGCTTTCTTCATGTATGATGTTCTTGACATCGTCTCATAACTCTTATAGTCTCTGGTCTTTAGTGTCTAATGCATCAAATTGGTTCTTCAGATGGTCTCTATACTCAGGTAGGACATATTCAAGGTCATATTTTGGCTCTCGTGGACTTTAAAAAATTTTCTTCAGTTTCAACCTAAGTTGATGGTCTGTTCCACAGGCTTCCCTGACCTTGTTTCGGCTGATGATATGGAGCTTTTCCACTGTCTTTTTACATGGATGTAGTAGATCTGATTTCTGTGCATTCCATCTGGGTAGACCCATGTGTATAGTCATGTTTTATGTTATTTTAAAAAAGGTATTTTCAATGAAGAATTCTATCATGTGATCTATAACCAAGACTATATTTTCTAACTAGTGATCCTTCCTCTTTGTTTCCAACTTTTGCATTCCAATCGCCAGTAATTGTCAGTACATCTTGTTTGCATGTGAATTTCAGACTGAATAAGTTAATAGAATGCTTCAGTTTCACCATCACTTACCTTAGTGGTTGGTGCATATGTTGGTGCATATATATGTATGATACATACATACATACATACACATACAATCTTTCAGTATTTGGCTATGTTCATATATCTACCTGAAGAATATTGTTCCAAGGTTGTATATATATTGCTATTTTTCCTGTATCTCCTTTAGCCTTTGTATCTCTTTTAGCCCTCCCTATCACCTGAGTTAACCTGTGCCTACCCTATAGTCAGCGAACTACTCTCCTTTACCTACCAGCACTGGCACCATCAAGCAATGCTTCTTTGCTCTCTTTCAAACTCTTATATTTATGGACTACAAGCATGTATATGTCTCACTCTTCCTTTCTTATCCATTTAGCCTATGTCTCAATCCATGTATTGAGGCACCAAACACTGTTGTCCCAGGGTTGTGTATAGATCAGTATTTACGTGTATCCCCTTTAACCCATGCACTCCTCCCTGCATCTTCATTTATTTTCTGCCACACTCTTTTTTTTCTTGTATATTGTCCTCTTTCTTCTTGAATATTGTGTTTCCTTTCTTGTATATTCCCTTCTCCACCACCCAAGCTAACGTGTCTATCCTCTAGCCTCTAAATTACGCTCCCCTCCATACCACTCCTGGTAACAATCAAAGAATGTTCCTTTTAGTCTGGAAACCTTTTCCTAAACTTTCACAATAATGCTCTCACACAATATATGTCCTTGTGCTGTTGTTGTTGTTGTTAAATGATATCAAATCTGTTCTGACCCATAGCGACCATGTGTAGGGTTTTCAAGGAGTGGTTGGTGAGCTTGAACCACTGACCTTGCAGTTCAAACAGACTTTGAAGTCCAGCCCATTAGCCCACAGCACCACATGATTGTCTAATTTAAGTTGTCATAATCTTTCTGATATTGTGAATAGTGCTGCGATGAACAACAGTGTGCATATATCTACTCATCTCTGGGCTCATATTTCTTTTGAATATACATTCTTGGGGATGTGCCCTGCTCCTAGTATAATAGACATGCAAGGGGACTCTCTCTCTCTCTCTCTCTTCCACTAGGAACCTGGGACTCTGCAACTATAAGCTCTTTCCTTGATAATACACTTTTCTTTATATATAAACATATATATATATTTCACTGGTTTTGTTCCTATAGAAAACCTGGCATAAGACATGTACCAAGTAGAGGGATTGCTGGGTCATAAGGCATTTCTATCACCAATTTTCTGAAAACACCATATGGTTCTCCAGAGTAGTTGAACCATTTTAAAGTCCCACCAACAATGTAGGAGAGTCCCAGTCTCTCAATACCCTTGTCAGCATGTACCACTTTTGTTTTTCTGAATTTCACAGTTAATGTTGTTGTGAGATAATGTCTCATTGTTGCTTTGATTTATATCTGTGGGTTAATGCTCCAGACTGCAAAGCCATTTGAACTGTTAGGTCGGCAGTTCAAGCTCCCAGCCACTCCTCGGAAACACTATACAGGTTCACTATGGATCAGAACCGACTCAAAGGCACTTCACAACAACAAAATGCCTAATACCAGTTTGTCGTACTGTGGTGGGTGGTCAGTTGCTCTGATTCTGGAAGCTATGCCATGGGTATTTTAAATACCATCAAGGTCACCCATGGTGGACAGGTTTCAGATGAGCTTCCAGACAAAGACAGACTAGAAAGAAGGAGTGATGAACTACTTCCAAATATTTCATCACTGAAAACTATGCATAGCAGAGAAACACTGTCAGATATAGTGCTGGAAAATGAGCCCCTCAGGTTGGAAGGCACTCAAAATGAGACTGGGGAAGAGCTGCTTCCTCAAAGTAGAGTTGACTGTGATGATGCAAATGGAGTAAAGCCAATGGAGTAAAGCCCACATGACCTTCATTTGCTAATGAAACACAACTCAAATTGAAGAGAAACAGCTGTAAACATCCACCAATAATCAGAATATGGGATGTATGAAGTATGAATGTAGGAAAATTGGAAATTGTAAAAAATTAAATAAAACACATAAACATTGATATCTTAGGCATTAGTGAACTGAAATGGACTGGTATTGGCCATTTTGAATCTGACAACCACATGGCATACTACAGTGGGAATGACAAATTGAAGGGAAATGGTGTCGCATTCATTGTCAAAAAGAACATACCCAGATCAGTCATGAGGTACAACTGTCTGTGATAGGATAATATCCATGCACCTACAGGGAAGACCAGTTAATACACTATTATTCAAATTTATGTAACAAACACTAAAGACAGTAAGGATGAAATAGAAGAATTCTACCAAATTCTTAAATCTGAAATTGATCAAACATGCATTCAAGATGTATTGATCATTTCTGGTGATTGGAATGCAAAGGTTGGGAACAAAGAAGAAGGATCTTTAAACAGCGTAATAGACAATTATACATATGGACCTCACCAGATGGAATACATAGAAATCAAATTTACTACATCTGTGGAAAGAGTCGATGGAAAAGCTCCATATCATCAATCAAAACAAGGCCAAAGGTAGATTGTGGAACAGACTATCAATTGCTCATATGCAAATTCAAATTGAAACTGAAGAAAATGAAAACAAGTCCATGAGAGCCAAAATATGACCTTGAATATATCCCACTTGAAATTAGATGTCATCTGAAGAACAGATTTGATACATTAGACACTAAAGACCAAAGACCAGAAGAGTTGTGGGATGACATCAAGAACATCATAAAGGAAGAAATTAAAAAAAAATCATTAAATGACAATGAAATGATATACGATAGGATGAATGTAAAACTAATGTTCTCCCATGTAAACTATCACACAATTCATGATAAAACATTTAAAAATAATCATTAAGAAGACAAGAAAGAAGGAAAAGATCAACTTGACATCTTTCAAGAAAGTGAGGCAGCCCTGGAAGCACTCACTTATCTATGCTGAGA
Source organism: Chrysochloris asiatica (assembly GCF_000296735.1). Lineage (NCBI taxonomy): Eukaryota > Metazoa > Chordata > Mammalia > Afrosoricida > Chrysochloridae > Chrysochloris > Chrysochloris asiatica. The sequence goes on along the minus strand of NW_006408666.1, from coordinate 7,295,319 downwards.
AATTTGGAAGACAACTATCTGGCCAACTGATTGGAAGAGATCTGTATTTATGCTCATTCCAAAGAGAGGTGACTGAATGTAATGCATACATCATCAGACACTATCTTTGTTATCCCATGCAAGTAAACTTTTACTAAAAGTAATAATGAAATGGTTGCAAGCATACATTGACAGAGAATTTCCAGAGGTTCAAGCCAGATTCAGAAGAGGCTGTGGGATGAGGGATATCATTGACTATGTCTGAGGGACCTTGGCTGAAAGCAGAGAATACCAGAAAGATGTTTACCTGTGTTTTATTGACTGCTCAAAGGATTTTGAATTTGTGGATCATGACAAGATATGGACAACATTGTGAAATGTGAGTATTCCTGAACACTTAATTGTGCTCATGAGGAATCTGTTCATGGACCAAGAGGCAGTTGTTTGAACAGAACATTGAAACACTGAATGGTATAAAATTAAGTAAAGTGTGTGACAGTGTTGTATTCTTTCACCATACTTATTCAACCTGTATGCTGAGCAAATAATCCCAAAAGCTGGGTTCTATGAAGAAAAACGTGGCATCAGGATTAGAGGAAGACTCATTAACAACCTGCGATTATGCAGATAATGCAACCTTGCTTGCTGAAAGTGAAGAGGACTAAAATATCTACTGATGAAAATCAAAGAGCAAAGCTTTCGGTATGGATTGCATCTCAATGTAAAGAAAACAAAAATCCTCACCACTGGACCAATAAACAACATTCTTATCAATGGAGAAAATTTGAAGTTGAAGGACTTCGTTCTTCTTGGATCAACCATCAACACTTGTGGAAGCAGCAATCAAGAAATCAAATGACGTATTTCATTAGGCAAATCTGCTGCACAAGAACTTTTGACAGTGTTGAAGAGCAAAGATGTCAGCTTGAGGACTAAGGTGCACCTGACCCAAGCCATGGTGTTTTCTATAACCTGATATGCATGCAAAAGCTGGACAGTGAATAAGGAAGACCATAGAAGAATTGATGCATTTGAGTTATGGTGTTGGAGGAGAATATTGAACGTGCCATGGGTTGCCAAAAGAACAAAAAGGTCTTTGTTAGAAGAAGTACAGCCAGAGTGCTCCTGGGAGACCAGGATGGCCAGACTTTGTGTTTCATACTCATATTGTCAGGAGGGACCAGTCGCTGGAGAAGGATATAGTGTTTGGTAAGATGGAGGGTCAGAGAAAAAGAGGAAGACCCTACAGCAAGATGGATTGATAAAATGGCAGCATCAATGGATTTGAGCATGGCAACAATTGTGAGGTTGTCCCAGACTGGGCAGTGTTTCATTCTGTTGTGCATCGGGTCCCTATGAGTCGGTACCAACTCGATGGCACCTAACAACAGCAAATACTTACTGATCATGAGCATTTCTTCAGATATTTGTTGGCTTCATGGATGTCTTCCTTGTTGGAGTGTCTGTTCATGTTCTGTGCTCATTTTATAATTGTGTTGTTTTGTCCTTTATTTTCATAGACATGTTATATTTTTGTAATTGTAGCTATTAGTCCCTTGTCTGATATGTCCCTGAAAAAAAAAAAAAAATTCCCCATCTGTGAGTTCCCTTTTTACTCTTTTGGAGAAATCTTTTGATGCATATATGTGTCGGGGACCGACCTCGACAGGGAAGTTTGGTTCACAAAGTAGGGAGATCTGGCAGTGAAAGAGATAGAAAAAGAATATACACAAAGACATGACGAGAGAGACAAAGAGACACCCCGAAACCAGAGTGGATGCAAGACTGGCGGGTAGACCCAGGATTGCAGGCATCATGGCCCCTACAGGCAGTAATGCATGCAGGTTTCAATCTGCGTCATCTTTTATTTCAGGGAGGGATTTTACACAAAGGAAGCAGGGGATTATTGAGACAGGGTACAGAAATGAAATGTGATTAATCATTCAAAACAGGACACAGTAATTTACAGGAACAAATTCTAAAATATACATCTCAAATTGTCTTAATAATCTAACATCCTTAATTTTCCAAAAATGCAAGCAAACTGTTATAAATTACTTTTTGGCTCAAATCCTAAGGCAGCGACTCCAGGTTTCTCAAGGCTAATTAACATGCCTATAGCATTTAATCTCGAATGGGTAAAGGTGAAAAAGGATTTTAAAGGTCTGCAGAGAGTCAAGCTGTTTCAGCTACCTGGCTTAGGCGTCTGGGTTAATGGTTTACACCTGGGGACGATTTGAGGAGGTTGTCACTATTATTCCTTGATCAATACTCTGGAATTTGCCAATCTAGTTTGAGTGAATTCCTTGGGTGAATTGTCTCCAGAGCCTCCCAGAAAACTTGCCTTTGGAACTTTTACGGCCTCGGCTTTAGAAGAGGTTTTTGTTTTAATATTTGTCCATGGGTATCAAGGGCTCATGTATTAAGTTAATATCAAACATAACTGAATAACTTGATAAAGAACAGTTTGGACATGCTTGCCAGGTGGCCAGAGTTTGTTCCTCAGAGAGATTTGTTCCTAGGACCCTATGTACTGCCAACACAGTGGAGACATTAAGAGAGGCACATAAGAAACCATTTTCTCAGAAGCTACAATTACTGGAGTTAGAAGCATAGAATGAATAATAATACCAAAGAAAATTATACAGAGGTAGCCCACCAGTGAGTTCGTAAAAGCCTATGAACCCGGGACGTCAGGAGGTGCTTTCTCCCCTATGGCTTTGCGCCACTATCTCTACCTGTCCTGATCTCCCCCTACCTGTTGTTGCTTTTTCCTAAATACCCCTAGAGGCAGGCTGGCCACTCTCAGGCAGATGAACCCACAGCAGACAGAGAAAACTAAAAGAATAAAGACAACAGGCGATGTGAAATGTCAAGCCCTGAAAAGAGTAATGCAATTCCTTCTGTGTGGTTGGAACTGGGACCAGTATCATGACTCTGGCTGAAAATCACTTTAACTTGAGTCCTTAGGCAATTTCTTGGTTGATAGAATCAAGATGCAAGTAGATCCAGGCTTCGTAGAATTAGAGACTTACACAATATATTCAGGACTAAGTTTTTCTCTTTGGTTTTCTTGACTTCATCTTCAGGCATGGGCTGTTTTTGTGATGACCCTATGAAATTATGGTTAAGTTTCTCTTTTTCTGTCATCCTAAAAAAAGACTTGAAAGTCATCTTATTGGTTCTCATTGGGTTCTAAACCCTTGTGTAACCCAAACACTGTGTCCAGGGGATGTCACACTCTGATTATTCATCCTGAAGGGTGGCCAGCATCTGAGTTTCACTGGGTCAAAGTTAAGGTACACAGGTGAGGCACACAGTGGGAAGACGGGGTGCTTGGTAGTCAGAAAGAGAAATGCATACTGGATAGGTTAAAAATGCACCTAATTGAACCCTGGTAGTGGGTTATGTGTTGGGCTGCCAACCACAAGGTCAGCAGTTGGAATCCACCCAGTCCCAGGAAGAAAGATGAGGCTCCTATAAAGATTTGCAGGCTCAGAAACCCCATATAGGGTTGCTCTGAGTTAGAATCAGCTTGAAGCACAACACCATCAATCACAGGTATGGCAGCAAATAGCTTACAGCCTCTGTAGATGTACTTAGAGAAATCAGCAGGGCCGGATGACAAAGGTTTAGGATGCTGCCTTGCTTAGTTTGGACTTCATCACATGGCAACCTTGTTGTTGTTGTTGTTAAGTACTGTCAAGTCGGTTCTGACTCATAGTGACTTTGTATAGGGTTACTGACGAATGCCTAGTGAGCTTGAATTGCCGACCTTGCAGTCCCAATGGATTTGCAGTGCAACGCATTAACCGCAGCACCACACTGGGACATAGAGCATACAAATTTGAGATGGCAGGGCAGGGACAATGACACTGTATCTGGAGGAGACACTGGAAGAGGAGAAGTGACACTGAACACTCATTAAAGCTGACACCTCTTGACTTTCATTTAGAGTTTTTATAAAAAGCACTGCACAGCTTTTGGAGCTACCACAAGGACTGATTCTGATGCGTTGTCTCCTCTTTACTCTTAAAACACAGGTCAAATTTGACTTTAAAGTTGTCAAAGATGTGTTATCACTTAATAGCAGCAGTTCCAACATCTGTCTGTTGGTGTGTCGTATTGTGGTCACTTGTATGCTGCTATGATGTTGGAAGCCATCAGTGTATCAGCAGGGTCACCCATGGTGGGCAGGTTTCTGCAGAGCTTCCAGACTAAGACAGACTAGGAAGAAAGGTTTAGTAATCAAATCTGAAAAGTCATCAGCGAATAGTCCATGGCAAGCAATAGTGCATGCGGGAAGAGGACCTCTCTAGCTTGGAAGACTCTCGAAAGACCCAGGGACCACAGCAATGAGCTCAAGCCTAGCTGTGAGTGTGAAAATGGCCCAGGATTGGGCAACGCTTCGTTCTGTTGAGGACTCCATAAACTGACGCTCACATGATAACAACTGACAATAGCAACTACAGTGTAGCTGGTGCCTTTGTGAAATAAACGATCTCATAGGATTGAAAAGAACCCTTCTCTGCAGTTGGTATCCTTTGTAAAGATTATTTAGTAACATTATAAAGAAAACACAATCAAAACCAAACACACTGCCATAAAAGGGATTTTACCTCACAGCGACCCTATAATGCAGAGTGGAACAGAAGCGTGCCGATCTCAAAGTCAGTGTGAACCGCAAGGTCAGTAGTTCAAGCTCACCGGCTGCTCCTCAGAGACCCTATACAGCATTAACAACAACAACAACAACAACAAATCTGCAAGGAAGCAGATTGTTACATTTTTCTCTCACTGAGTGGCTAGTGGGCTAAACCTGTCCACCTTTCAGTTATCAGCTCACTGCCACATCAGGGCTCCTGGATTTTGAAGAAAGCAGATACAATACACATAATCATATGTTTAATATTTTGAAGATTCAAATGGTTCTGTCTCATGAAAGTGAGATGAGTTTTTCATAGTTTTTGCTAGAATTTCATGTAAGTACACTGTCAGATGACCCATATATAAAATGCAATATGTGTTAGTGAGCCCCAAGTATCTGTCATAGTGTCTGGCAGGTATAAATATAGAGGTCTGGGAGTTCTAGCAAAGAAAGGCTCATGTTCAAAATTGGAAATCACTCATGTTCTGATCGAGGAGTGCATTGGCTCTGTAGGATAAGCACTGGACTGTCAGCCATAAGGTCAGTGCTTCAAGGCCACCAGCATTTCCACAGGAGAAAGATGAAGCTTTCTTCTCCTGCAAAGATTTACAGCTCTAAAAAACCCTATAGATGGTCACAGAGGTGGAACCGACTCCACAGCACCTAACAACAGCAACAGCATACACCGATGACCAGGTTTTTAAAAATAGGCATCTTGTTTTGAAATAACTCTCTGCAATTTAAATAAAAGAAGTGGTTTTAAGGATACAGTATGGAAACACTCAAAATGGTAGCTTTCTTTCAACATTTTGCAAGAAGTTTACGCATTGTTTCATGCTTGTCTTGATAACACTGTTCATTTTGCAGAATTTATGGTTGTTTAGGTTTAATATGTAACTACATTTCATTACCACTGTCGGAGAAAACTCACAGCCACGCTGGCCAAGTGTAACCATAAACCAGGAAAGCAGCTGCCGGGAAGTCAGTTCCAGCTCCTGGCGCGTCTGTGTGGGTCAGAGGACAACTGTGCTCCACAGGCTTTTTAATGGCTGCTTTTAAAACCTGTTAACTTTACAAAGTTCGTCTCCAGGACTTTCTTCTGAGGTGCCGCTGGATGTGCTCAAACCTCCAGCATTTTGGTTAGTGACTAAGCAAATTCATCATCTACATCCCCCAGTGGCTTCAGGGGAACCGCAGTGATACGGAAAGTGAACCGGGCCCGAGGAAAATTCAGCTTTAATGCTTTTGCAAAGAAGTCTGTTGACTTGAGATTGCTCTGAACGTTTATCAGTCGGACATTACAGTAGAGACTCTGAAAATAAAGAATGCTGGAAGGACACAAGATTTATGTGCCAATTCACAGATTTATTTTGATAAATTGTACTATATCAATATGTAAAACTCTAATAAATATAACTCTTTAAAGAGGGGCACTGTTCTAATTTTATTGTTTCAGAGAAGAGGTTTGGCAAAAAGTCAGAATGTGCATTAAAAACACACTTTCAAGAAGTCCAATAAATAAAGTCTTTGAAATATGGTTTCCTCGTGAAAGGCATTTTAAATCATTTTGATAAAGAATCTAAATTAGACCCTTAAAAAAGAAAGGCAAGTTTTCCTTAACTTATTATTTATAGATAGTTTGAAAATAAAATCTATGCAAGCTAATTTCTTCTCTCATTCTCTACAAGGCAAATGTATTGTCAAGTTTTACCAATGCATGTGGCTAGCCAGAGAATGAATGCCAATGTTCGGTGGGCACTCAGTGGCAAGCAGGCTAACATTCAGACTTCAGCATTTAGTGAGTGCTTAGTGTGTGCTGGGAGCTATGTGGAACACTTTAGGTGCCCTGGCTCATTGGCTGCCAGGTGAAGTTAGTTTGGTGATCCTGAACCCAGAATGCCTGCCTCTGGCTAGTCAGACGGCCTTGAGTGAAAGCCTTAACTTTAGTCATCTTACCTGTGTTACTGTTGTCTCAAAATGGGCATAGATGCTGTGTGTTTAAATGTGCCCTGTTCCTGGATCTTCAACAAACAAACTGACTGCCATACAGTCGATTTTGAGTGACCTCCTCCCTACATGTTGTTGTTGCTATGTGCCGTGGAGTCGGTTCCGAATCGGGTTTCTGAAAGCATGTATCTTTGTGGAATGAAACAGCCTCATCTTTCTCCCGCAGAGAGGGTGACGGGAGCACATCAGCTTGTAAGGTGACTACTGAGTTTGGGGCTGCTTCTTGGATGAGTTTGAGACCAGTCTGTGCTTCCCTTTGTCTGCTGAAAGTCACTTCAGAATTTCTCTGTCCTCCACAGCCTGCTTCTTTCTTTAGAAAATAACACACTACCCCGAGGAAATATTTAAGGATTTGGTCATGTGGATGATTCTGCACAAAATGAATGAGAACTTGTGGGTGTTACAAATACTTTGAAATACACTGGTAACCAAAAGCCGGTTGTTAGAACCCACCCAGGGGTCCTACCAAGTGACCTACTTCAGTACTGATTAGAAGCCCTGTGGCAGAACTCCACTCTGTGGCACTTTGGGTGGCCATGGGAAGGAGCCCAACAGCACCAGATGACAGCGATTTGTACTTAGTGATCCCCCTAGACACTGATTACCGCAGGGGAGGCCCATCAGCTTTCATGTTTTCCTTTTGAATCTGCAATGTGAAAAGGCTTCCTGGCTGGAGATCCTGCACAGTGACTGAGACCAGGGGTCCTCTGTGGTGGGATCATCTACTTGGCACGAAATGGGTACTGTGGATTCACAAATGCTCTTGGTATAAACTCTCCGTCATCTCCTTTGCATGCACCTATATTTAGAGGGAGATTTGCTTGCTGAGCATTGTTTAAAACTATTTAAAAATCCATTTTTATTTACAAATATGCTGTGTAGTGTCACCAAGGTTTAAATTCAACCCTTTTGCTGTTCAAACTTAATATCAGAATCCACCAAAGAAAATGATTTCTCCATCTCTGCAGTGTTCATATTCAGGGAGATGCTAATGGCCATTGCTGTTCATATGAAATGAATCCACGTTTGTACCTGTCATCAGCACCCAAGGAAAGCAGTACTCATTCTCCATAAATAAATCACATTTCTCTGTGAGTGGAAAGACGTATGGCAAGGTAGTTCAGTTGGAAATAACGGAAAATAATACTCTAAAGCCCATCTGAAATTAGAAGGCGCAGGAGATAGGACACACTTTAACTCCAACTCTAGTGTTGTTGTTAGGGTACCATCGAGTCTGCACTGACTCATAGTGAGCGACCTTATACCTAGCAGAATGAAACACTGCCTGATCCTGGGCCAACCTCACTACTGTGGCCATGCTTGAGTCCATCGATGCTGTCACTTAGCCATTTCATCTCGTTGGAGGGTCTTTCTCTCCTTCTCTGACCCTCCACCTTACCAAACATGATATCCTTCTCCAGCAACTGTTCCCTCCTGACGATATGTCCGAAGTATGAGAGACGAAGTTTGGTCATCCTGGCCTCCAAGGAGCACTCTAGCTGCACTGCTTCCAAAAGGAATCTTTTGGTTCATTTGGCAGCTCATGGCACTTTCAATATTCTCCTCCAATACCATAACTCAAAAGCATCAATTCTTCTATGGTCTCCCTCTACTTAGGAACTGTTAATTGGATTAATTATGGTACACTGAGCTGGAAACTCCAATTTGCACACTGAGGTGTCAGGTCGACAGCTTGGCCTGCTTGGCAGGGGTCTTTGGCTTTCAGAAGCAGCTGCAGCACTGTTGAGTCACTGCAAAGGAAGAGAAAATAAAATCTTCAAAGGCTCTAAAGTCTGTACTTTTTCCACAAGCCCACCTGTTGGATAACGTAAGCATCCTTCCGGCTCAACAAGTCAGGCTTCAAATGCGTCTCAATAAACTGCTCTGATGTTAGCCCTTCTAATGTAGTAGTTATGTATCGATCGGGCTGCTAATCTCAGGGTCAGCAGTTCGAAACTACCAGCTGTTCCGCAGGAGAAAGATGAGGCTCCTGTAAAGATTTATAGTCTCAGAAACCCTGTAAAGGGTCGCTATGAGTCCGAACCGACTCCACGGCACATAACAACAACAACAACAAAGAAATGAATCGTATTTTCTTTGTCGTAGTTGATCACTGCCGATTACTAATTCATCCTGTATTGATCTTAAATCCTTATTTCTTCCGGTTTCAGTGGGGAATGATATCATACTGTTAACACACAGCCAAGTCACAGAGGCCCTCGCGGTCACTGTGGAGTCCTGGTATGGTGCTGTAGGGTTAAGTACAGGACTGCAACGTCGATCTGAACCTCGAGGTCTGTGGGTCAAACTTAGCAGCTGCTGCTAGGAAACCCTATACTGGGTCACCATGAGTCAAAACTGATTTGATAGCCCTTGGCAACAACAAGAAGTCCCTCGGTGTACATAGCGGATGGACTGGGCATTTTGACATGACTCCTGGACCCTTAATTTCTTGTGCCTTCTCTGGTCTGTATGTCAAGAAGCTCTGTTATCTGGGGGAGGGGAGAAAACCTTGTTTTTAAGTAGGAGGGAAATCAGAGGTAGCACTCCTGTGGAGAAACTCCCCAAATTGCCTTGGCCTTAAACTTTCCTCCGACACTGGACATCATTCCAGACAGAAGCTTTTTAAAGTAGTTCCGTTACATGGAAATCGTTTTTTTAATTTGAGATTGAGACAGTTAGGAAAGGGCAGATTTAGGTGTGCGATGTTTGTTTTCCTGATTGTAAGCTTAATTTCTGAAAATTCAGCCATCAGCAACCATGTGAAGCTAGTTCTGCTCTGATGTATATGGGGTGGCCATGAGTGTAATCAGTGGCTACTGGTTTGCTCTAGTCTGGGACAGATTGTAAATCAAACACGCCTTCATTATAGAGGCTGCGGCATAGTCCTAGTATGGCATTGTGGGCCAATGCACCCACTGCAAGGTGGCCTTGAACTGCGAGGTTGGAGGTTCACACTCACCAGCTGCTCTTCGGAAACCCTATACAGAGTCACTCTGTGTCAAAATTGACTCAGCAACACTTAACAATGACAACAACAATGCCGTCGAGTCGGTTCTGACCCATAGCGATCTTGTACAGGGGTTCTGAGGAGCAGCTGGTGAGCTTGAACCGCCGACCTTGCAGTTCAACGGCTTTGCAGTCTGGTGCATTACCCACAGTGCCACACCAGGACTTCATTTAGACAATTTGACAATTTAGAAATTGGACAATTTAGAAAGGTATAAATAAGAAAATAAAACTTTTATAGTCCACCGCTCAGGTGTTGGTTTTGTCAATCTTTTTGCGTTTTGAAAGAAGTACAGTGTTGAAGGACACCAACTCTGAACCCAGTTCCTCTGAGTGAGAAAGTAGGCCCCATTGGTTAGCACATGTAAGACGTGGGGCAGTTTCCTCATCTGCCTCATGGGAATACTATTAATGATAACCTTAATTAGACTTTATGATACTTACAACATCAAAATGAGGAACTCACAAGATACTCCCCTAAAAGAGCCCAACATGGCGCCTTGCATGGTAGTAAGTATTTGATGTGTGCAGCTGGTGGTGGTGGTGGTGGTGATTAGGTGCCGTGGAGTCAGTTCCAACTCATAGCAAATCTGGACAAGGTTTCTGAGATTGTAAATCTTTACAAGAGAAGGTAGCCTCATCTTTTCCCCGTGGAATGGCTGGTAGTTTTGAACTGCTGACCTTGAGGTTAGCAGCCAGACTTGTAAGCACTACACTCCCAGAGCTCCTCATATGTGCAGCTTTTACCACTAGAGTGTTCATGTTAGTTTGTTAGTATTTTTTCCATCTGTGGCTAAGCGAGTTGCACTAGGCTGTTGTGGTTGTTTTGAAGTGTCATCGAGTTGGTTCTGATTCATAGTGACTCTGTTGAGGGTTTCTGAGGAGCAGCTGGTGAGTTTGAACAACCGATCTTGGGGTTCAAACAGTCCTTATGGTCCAGTACTCATACTAGAGATTCTCGCTAGGAAGTTGGTGGTTTGAGCCACCCAATAGCGCCATGAAGTCCACTTCATGAATAACACAGTAGCTGAAACACCCGGGGAGTGTGGCTCTCAGGACACAGTTTTGCTTTGACATCCCGGAGGGGTACAAAGGTTGAGGGCTTGGTTGCTAACCCAAACGTAGGCAGTTTGAATCTACCCAGGGGCACCTTGGAAGAAAAATCTGGCAATCTACTTTCAAAAGATACAAAACATCCCCAACATGTTGCCTTGACGTTGGTTGAGACTCATGGTATGACGTGTCCTATAATGTCCTATCATGTAGTATGCTCTGTAGGGTGTCCTCGCCTGCGATCTTTCATGGACATAGTGAGCCAGTTCTTTGTTCTGCCATACCTCTGTGCAGGTCCTACTAGTCATCCTTAAGTCAGTGCTCCAGGGCAGAACTTCTGTGCCACTAGGTCCTAATGGGCACAGCTCTGCTCTGAAGCCCGTGGGGTCGCCGTGAGTTGGAAATGCCTTGTAGGCAGGTGTGTGGATATATATGTCTGAGAAACCATGACCCACAACATTTTTAAAGTGTTGATCAGATATTTTATACTATTTCATATACTGAGCACCTGTATTTAATGTACTTCTTATATAACTTTACTTTATTGAATCATAGTAATTTATACTGTTGCATAAATCATAAGTATGAATAGGAAATGAAGGTCCATTTTTTCCCTCCAGGCAGTGAGGAGAAATTCCATTGCTGTTCCTGGAAATGGTGTCAAATGCCTTATTGGATAGCAGAGGCCATCTTGGCTCATTTTAGGAAGGGAAATTAAAGGTAACCTTACCTGTTACCTTGTCCAGTGGTCAGATATTTGCAGTCCAAGAAAGGAGAGCTAGGAGAGGGCTCTGGGCCTGTCACCATTCCCCATGATAACAGAGGTTTTCCTGAAAGCCCTACCTCACAGGACGTCACCCCTTGACCTATGAAACCTGAGGCAGACACAAACCCAATCTCCTGGAAAAGCTTGTGTGCTGGTGGGTGGAACCAAATTGACCTGAACTGGCATCTGGCCAGGATCCTGGGGAGAATACTTGCCTTTTATTTCGAGGAAGGAGGAGTTGGCAGGAGAGGTGGATGTAATGACTGTCTTTGAGGAAGGAACAAGCTAGGCAGAGAGCAATCACCTGGGTTAACAAGCCCGCTTTTGTAAGATGTGCCAAGGGATGGTTAATGACTCTTGGGGTTAGGACTTGGGTTTGCCAAATAGAAGAGATTGAAAGAACAGAGACTGTTTGAGCTGTAGGCAGCAGTCACCAAGACCCCAGCTCCTTGGAAGGGAGCCCTGGTTCAGTGGGACCCAGAGTTCTGGCACCACAGCTGCCCTGATCTGCTCCATATACCAACCTCTTCTCAATCCACCCAGTGTTGGCACTACTGACAGTGAGGACGCTATTTGAGTGATGCAGGGGAATCACTAGGTTGGTCAAGAGTGTGCTGTTCTCTTCTCGCTGACCACAGGACCTATGGTTACCAGAACCAGTGGCCATAGGGTCTGGCAAATCCCAACAGGCCTGGGTCAAAACCCTGCACCCGTCCATCCTCCTCAGGACCAAGGTGTCCGTCCCCACCATTCTACTCACCTGTCAGGACTTTGCATCAATCATACTTCTTTTCCTCTTTCTCTCTTAGCACGTATTTCATGAGCCGCTAGGTTTATATCACTGCTGAGATATTTTACCAGATTCCTGAATATATGTTTGTCTTTGGACACATTTGTACAGCTTTCCTGCCCACTCAGTGCCATGTACCTACCCATCACATGCATTAGTTGGGAGGTAAGCAGGTTGTAGCATTTCACAGATAGTATCAAAGCTAGAAAGTGGTGGAACTGGGAACCAAGCTAGCCTTGACCTCACTCTTTCTACTGGCATTACGAATGAAATTACAAAGGATTTTAACCGGCTGCTGTTGGATCTCCTCCAACCCGTGTGTGTCAGAGCAGAACCTGGATCCATAGAATTTTCAAAGGTTGAGTTTTCAGAGTAGATTATTGAGCCCTCTTCTAAGGTGCCTCTGGGTGGGTTTGAACTACTAACCATTTGTTTAGTAGCTGGACAACTTAGCCTTTTACATCATCAAAGGATTCCCTGTTGCCCTTCCCGTACTGCCACCATAAAGTGACTATGGAGTGCCCTTAGATAGTAGAAGATGAGATTCAAGTCTCAAAATTCAGGAGTTGTTTGCTTTCTTTATGCAGGAGGGATGTCTTGCTTCGTGGCAGCAAGGCTGTCTCTGCAGGCTTTCAGATGCTGACAAAACCCTCAGCTCCATCTCCCCTGTCCAGCTGCATTCGGGTTCCTGTCCCCTTCCCTCTCCCTTGTCCTGGATTTCCCTCCTGACCAGTTCCTTCCTCCCCCATCTGCCCCACTTACCTTCTCATCAGATGTCTGTTTGATTTGAGGCAGATCTTCTCTCCTGGGTCGCAGGGACCTCCTCTGGGAGGCGCTGTTCCTTCGACCTCCTTCTCCCCAGCAACTGCAGAACTGTTTCTCAGCACTGCCATTCTTCTCCTCACACCACACCTCATTTGGTGCCTTCATTTTCTCATTTCTTTTCCAAGTCCTGGCAGCTGACTAGCACCTCAGCACGATCATAAACTTCTACCACAATTTGTCACTGATGTTTGCCAGGATCAGAACGGCCTTGTATTTTTCACCTTCTTCCATCTGAGGCTAAAAGTCATTCCTGGAACAGTGCAGAGAAGCCAGGCAAAGCAGGGAAGACTCCATTGCGGGTGGAGAAGAGATGAACTCTCTGTGCTATAAAATTGCAAGGGAAACTAGGAAAAGCCACATACAATGACATGCACTCACAACTGTTCAGTCTCTCGTTGTTCAACATTGGGTGAGGTGCTGCTCCCACCAGGGTCTCCATGGACCCTCCAACATGGCCCCAGCCCTGGAGGAGACTGCAGCTTTGTCGTAGAGACAAGACTAGGGGTACAGCATGATGACTATGGTGAGAGTTATAAGCACAGGGCACCAGGCGACCTTCAAATTAAAGAGGCACAGATCCATAGAGTTTCCCAAAATGAGAGACACTTGAGAAATGAGCTCAATTCACATCTGAGCTCAAGACTTCAGAAAAGAATGAGAAAGAGTGCTCAGGTATTGGCGTACTGTCGATAAATGTCCAGAAGAGAGAAAATATTGGAAGATCTGGAAAAAAAAAAAAAAAAGGCTGAGGCTAGTGTAGAAGGCAAGAGACAAGAGACACATCAAGGGATGGGAAAGGTGCCTTGGAAAGCAGAGGGACCTCTGAAGACTCCTCGTGCTGGGAGGCCACAGGAGAAGATGCGTGTTATAGGAATTTGGAGGCAGGGGCAGTGAGGGTGCTGATTCATCCTTCCAGGTGAGGAAGACCTAAACCAACCTGGTGGCAATGGAGATGGGCAGATGGGAAGTGTTTCCGAGGCTGAAGCTACTAGGGATTAGAGATCAGTTGATGAATGAGTGAGTTTAGGGAGACCTGGTTCTTGGCCAGAGAAGTTGCTGCACGGAGGATTGAATCTGCAGATGTCCGTTTGATTCAGTGAAGATGTGTTTTGTTTTTTCCACTGAGGCTGCAGTTGGACGGATTGTTACAGAGTTTGGTAGACAATTCTGGCCTGGAAATTTCCTCTCATGAGAAGGGTGATTGATGGTCTGCTGTTAAGGTTTCCTATTACTCCGTGGAATCCCATTCTCAGCCTCAGAGAACAGCAGATGCTACCAGAAGGTTAAATTATCAGAGGAGCAAATTGTTCCCAGAATATAGGTAAGGACCAAATATGGGTGTGCTTCTAGCTCAAGTGCTTTTCTGTCTTCCCCTATTAGGAGTCCTAGTCAGACAGAGTGGGGTTGGGACACACGTGGTACATCCGCTACTGCAGCTCATGGTCACCATCGCATTTGATTTTCCCAACGATATTTTAGGAAGTTTTTTGTTTTTCTTTTTCCCTTGGAAAGTGAGACATGGATTCAGGAAAGCCAGAGAATTCGCTGAGGACCAGGCAGCTTGAAATTGGCAGGACTGAGATGGAAACTGATGTCTGCTCCTTCCCACCCCTTGACTTTTATCAAATGGGACTGTTGTCAGTGACTGGACAGTGGGTATGTGCACTCTATAGAAAGCTGGTCTTTTCCGAGGCAATGCCCTAACAATCCCCACGACTTCCCACGTGCTCCTGTTTTTGTGTATGCTCCACAGAAATCATCAGATCCACATTATAGCTCATAGGGAATGATGGTACTCCATTGAAGAAATGAGTCTCAAGGTTCAGAGATGAAGTTTCCAGTCCAGTAGCAGGGCAAGAATTTGGAGTCAGATCCAGCTGACTCCAAGCTATTAACTTCGTTGTGAACTGCCATCAATTAATGCTAACATTATGTACAATGGAAAGAAATGCTGCCCCGTCCCGAACTATCCTCATGACGTTTACAGATGGGGCCATTGGGGCTCCTAGGGTTCATTGGCTGACTTTTGGAAATAGATAACCAAGTCTTTCTTTCTAATCCCTCAAACCCCTGCTGAAAACTGTTCAATATCATAGCAACGTGCAAAGACCCCTGAAAAACTAAGCCCTGAATCTCCTGCATGGAAGATAAAAATTGGACTCAGAGCTACAACTATGTAAATAAAGGGTGGGAAGAACAGAGTGGAACATGTGTGCTCACAAAGAAAGCAAAAAGCTAAGAACTGTAAGAAGGCGGTTTTACCCTTATTCTTCCTAATTCATACTAGAAACAGCATACTTGACAGCTCTTTGCATCAACAAAATAATACATATTCATCATAGAAATTTAAAAACACAAAAAGCAAATGCATTAATTAAATTAAAATTAATTCTTTGAAGGTCATGATTTTGTTTGTATTATTTACTACAGAGACTCCAACACCTAGAAGACTATGTCATTGACACATTGAATAAACAGATAATAATCAGATTATCTAAAGATACGTACATCTCTATTTTGATGCCTCTTCTTCAAAAACTAGATGGATAGATAGAAAAATCAATAGAAAAATTGATGTTGTTACTGTTAAGAGCTGTTGAGTTGGTTCCAACTCATAGCAACCCTGTGTCGGGTTTCCAAGGAGCAACTGATGGATTTGAATCGCTGATCTTGCAGTTAGCTATCCAGTGCTTATCATACAATGCCACACCAGTACCAGAGTGAAAAGATAAATCAAAATAAAGACGAATAGAAAATAGATAATAGATTATGTTGTTGTTGTTGTTAGGTGCCATCGAGTTGGTGCCGACTCATAGCGACCCTATGTATGTGTATGTATGTATAGATAAGCACTGGACTGCAAACTCCAAGGTCAGTGGTTAGAGCCCACTAACTGCTCTGCTGGAGAAAATGAGACTTTGTAGCCTTGGAAAGCCTATATGGGGTTGCTGAGTCAGAACTGGCTCCTCCGCAATGAATGAAATAGTAATAGAGCCAGACAGAGAGAGATCAGAAAATGGGGACACAAATGTGCAGTGCCGTATGCTAGGACCGCTTATTTAATTATCTGCTGTCTTCCTTTACTGTAGATTGTGAATACTTCCTTTTTGGAGACTGATTTTATTCTCCCCAGTCAAGGATTCTTCCCCGTGGCATTTGCAGTTGGATGTTGAGTTCCTACTTTCTTCCTTCCCCTGTTATACCCATCTCTCTTTGGACTTCTTACATTTTGGGGCACTCGAATTGAAATCCATGTAATTTATTCCTACCACATTGGAGGTCTTGGTTACACATTGCTGAGGAGAGTTGCCCCATGCATAGGGAACAAGACAAAATACTTTAGAGTCAGTGCTAAGTGTCTGAGTGTGGAGTGTTGGCTGGAGACCAAGCCATTGCCTATTGGGGTTGTTTGCTCCAGTCCTAGCTTCAGGTGGCCTTTTCTGGCTTTGGCAGGCCCTCGGTGAGGAAGACTATAAACCCAAGTGTGTCATGTGCAAGACTTTGGAAATGTGGTCTCCTGGTTTCCTTTACTTAAACTTTCTCCAGTTCAAGCCCTTTCCAATAGCCCCTTTCTTCCTAATGGCTGTGAGTTACCAACTCTGACACACAGGAAGAATCCAATTTTCTTTGAATTGGGAAAAGGAAAAGTACTGTTAGTGAGTTTTCATCATTAATTTGGCTTTTATAAAATATAAAAGCACTTGGTTATTGCAGTGCAAACACATATCAACCTTGCTGTGAGAGCCTTAGGCTGCAGAATACAAATCCTTCTGACTGAGTGTACAGAATCAAATGGCCCTGTGCTCACTTGTTACTAATGTAGCATCCAACAAAAAGGAAAAAAAAAAAAAATGTTTGTAATCACAAGATACTAAAGCCCAGGGAAATTTCTCACTTAACCCTTCTTTAAAGGTAAAGTGCTGAGGCCCAGGGAGGGCACTGACTTGGCTAAGGCCATGCACAGACCAGGGCAGAGTTCCAGAATCCAACCCAGCTCTCTGTTCCCTACGTACACCTCCTTTGCTCTTTACTGGGACCCAATCCTTTCAAGGCCCAAATGTAAAACATTGGTCTCAGATTTGGAATTGTATCTACTGGGTTAGACTTTCCTAGACAGGCACTTCCATCTACAGAAACCAGGGAGTAAGTCCATGTCCCAACTACCCCCAGAGATAGGTGTGACAGTCATTTTACATACTTCTGGACTGTTTGGTTATGAGATAGATAGATACATAGACAGGTACATAGATAGATAGATAGATAGATAGATAGATAGAT
>NW_006408666.1:7240986-7277857 GCF_000296735.1 Chrysochloris asiatica | reverse complement strand
TGGGTAGGTAAGTGGGTGGGTAGGTGGGTAGATGGGTGGGTGAATGGATAGATAGAAAACTGCCATGAATTGGCTCTGACTCATGAAGATGCCATCTGCAATAAAATGAAATCCTGCCTGGTCCTATTGGAGTCCTGGTAAGCCCAGGCTAAGTATCGAACTACAAGGTTAGTTTGAACTACAAAGTTGATAGTTTGAACTCACCAGTCATGGCTCAGAAATCCTATGCTAGGTTGTTATGAGTCGGAACCAACTCAACAGGACTTAATGTGAACAAGAACATATCATCCTTGAAGTCCTGGTGTGATGCAGTAGGGTAAACACTGGACTGCTATCCTAAAGGCTGGTGGTTCAAATGTATCAGCTGCTTCTTGGAAACCCTACACAGAGTCACTTCAAGTCAGAACCGACTCAACTTCACCTCTGCATCACCAGCATGCTCAACTCCATGGCTGCAGCCACGGTGCCAATCTATCCCACCAAGGTCCCCGGCACATAAGATTCTTATTGGCCAATTATTGGAAGTAGGTTGCTAGGCCTGTCTTCCCAGTCTGTCTTATTCTGAAAACTCTGCTGAAAGCTTTCCACCATGAATGACCCTACTGAAATACGAGAGGCATAGCTTCCAGTATCATGGCAACGTGCAAACCACTACAGCTCTGACAACTGACAGACTGGTAGTGAATTTGGTCACTAATGGGGCCCAAATATCTAGATATTTTACAAAGGTGAAGCGTCTTATATACTGAATGCCACACACCACTAAGAAGAGATGAAAAGGTTTTGCCTGTTCAGAGTGTCATCTCTTCAAGGAAGAGCACAGTGCATGGTCCTTAAGGAACACTCCATGCATCTTTCAGCAACTGTCTTCATCGAGAGGACATTCTTCTGCTCTGGTTTGGTACATCCTTAATTTCAAGCAGTTTGGGAGTGAGTAAAGAGCTTCTTTCAGTGAGAGTAGAGGCCACAAACTACATCAAAAGGTAAATTGGAACAGGAATTCCTAAATGTCAGGACCTAACTCATCTTGGAAAATTGTTTTCCTGCCTGTTTCCCCCTGGTCCCCAAAGCTTGGTGACAGATGGCCACTGGCTGTAAGTAGTCAGGTTTATGTTTTGGTCCTGGCTGCTGGAGTGACTAAGGGCACCTGCTCCATTCAAGTAGTGGGTCTCATTCGGAAAGTGTTGACTGCACAAAAGTATTTCACTTTTTCCTCAAATGCTTGCTTTGCAGCTGCCCCCTCCACCCCGAGGATGGAAGTGGTTGACCTTTATAGACATGACTTGACTTCTTACCAGTCAAGGGCTCCACCCACACAGGTCTGGCATCATCAGGTAGACAGGCATACCACTGAGAAGGCTTCACAATAATCTCTGAAATGTGCTGAACTCTGGCAAATAATGATATTGATGACACATTGCATCCTACGTTGCCATTTCTAGTGGTTACTTCATGATGTTCTTACAGTGGATACAAGAAGCCGAACACAAACATGTTTCCTGGTTTTCTTGGTCCGTTGAGTCATAAAGAACAGCCCGGGAGCCCCAACCCACCACACCTTGACCCTCTTTCATGGCTTTCTCACAGGTGCTGAGGGACTTGAGCTCACTGCAAGGATGGGGTCATTCGTTCCACTGCTAGAGAATAAATCATTCATTGAAGAGATTTTCAATCTATTTGTTGTTACTAAGTGCTGTCGAGTTGGTTCTAGCTCATAGCAATCTACAAAAAAGGATTAAAAAAATTGTTTTCTTCCTAAGTCTAGTTTATAAAGACTTGGTGTAGAAAGTAAGAAGACACATCCTTTAAGTCTAGGAAGTTGGAAATTTTCAATAAAATTATTTGCAGCTCTATTACTCATACCTTGTCTAATACTACTACAATCCTGAAATGTTTTACGAATATACATATTTCTCCTCTCACTTAAATGTTTTCTAGCTTTCCCTTCTCATTCTAGACATCTGATTCAGCTCCTGGAAAATGTCATTTTGGGTTTGAATTACAGAGAGTGGTGATCTTCTCACAGACCTTCCATTTGAGATCACTCTCTTGACCACTGACTTTCTAACTTGAGTGTAGTAACCATCACTTTGGCATCACTCCAGGAAGATGTTATCTTAAATTGCATATTTTAGGGGCTTATCATTTATTCCCACCACCTCACTGTCAGTCTGCCATGCTGCGGTGACCGGCATATTGCTATGATGCTAAAACAGGTTTCAGTAAGCACTTCCAATGTCAGACAGACCAGGAATAAAGGCCTGGTGATATATTTCTGAAAAGTAGGTGATAAAGACCTTGCAGGTTACAGCACAGCATTGTCTGACTTGTTTGCCTTACATACGTCATTGGGAAGAACCAACCACTAGAGGAAGGCAGTGTGTTTGATGAAGTAGTGGGACTACTTCAGGAAGATGGGTCAATGCAGTAGTTTGAGCAGTGGATTTGAACATGCCAGCAACCTTGGCAATGACACAGGACTGCTCAAATGTCTTACTCTGAGGTGCATGGGGTGGCCCCAAGCCATATCGACTACATGGCGCCTGCTGTCTAGCTAGTTATTTAGTCACAAATGACACCATTTTATACATCGATGAAGAAAAATAGAGATGTATTTCAAACATTATCGATACCTAAAATAAAGGAAATACCTTAGCTAAAGCAAAACAAAGGAAGGAGTCAGTAAGTGCATGCTTTCTGTTTTGAATAGAAACATCAGGTTTTCAGTTGTTTTCCATGTAGGACCTCTAAACATTTTAGTTGTTTGATGACAGTCAGATCTCTGTGAGGGGGAAAGATCAGGTCCTCACTGATCATATGAATGCTGGGCACTTTCTATGACTAATCTAAAACACCACCTAGATCTACCAAGTCCCTAACCAGGAAAAAGCATACACAAAAATTTCCCACAGAAGAAAATATTGTTATAAATGTGCATAAGAAAATTCCACGCATAGAAAAATGAATGCAGAGAAAACTTCATGTATAAAACATAGGGTTAGGGTTAAGGTTTGGGTTTGAGGAGTTTGGGCATGGGTTAGAGTTTATTACTTTATAACATTGTGAATATGAGGATTTTTCTACTTTCCCATGTGTTTATTATTCCATGTGAGTATTTGTTTGATTTCAGCAATTTTTCCTGTGTGTATTTTGCCTTGTGCAGTTTTTCATTTGTGCATTTTTCCATGCACATTTATGACAGTGTTTTGTTTTTTCTCCTGTATGCAATTTTTGTGTTGACTTTTTGGTACATGTATATATATATATTTTTTTTTCATACACCAAATCATATAGCGCCATCGAATCTAGTTGTTCGACGAGATTAGTTATTTTTTCTCTTTTCTGTCATATGAGAAACAACTCATGAGCTCTAGAGAATTGTGCTTTATCAGGGATCAAATTATGTCCCCCCAAAACTTATGTCAGTTTGGCTAAGCCAGAATTCTTAGCATTGTGAGATTATCCTTCATTCTGTGAAGTTTTGTTAGTCCTAACCTTTACTTGATAACAAAGTGCAGGTTCAAACCCAGCAGCCACTCTTTGGAAGCCCAACACAAGGTCACTATGAGTCAGAACCAGGTTGACAGCAATTAGCAATAACTTGTCATTAATGAAGCAGGGATTTGTTGTTGTTGTTAAGTGGCATCAAATCAGTTCCAACCCATAGTGACCCTGTATAGGGTTTCCGGAGAATGACTAGTAAGCTTGAACTGTGGATCTTGAAGATCAAATGACTTTGAAGTCCAGTACATTAACATACAGTGCCACACCAGGGCTTTGAAGCAGGAATAGGTTCTGTTATGAGCACTAGGTTGTGTTGTGTTTGTTGATGAGGCAGGACTAGAGAGGGACGCATCGCCCCTACTCAAGTTACCAACTTTACTCTTCACAGCTCTGATTCAGTATCAAGGAAGTTTTCTGGAATGTGGCCTGGAGAGAGGAGGACTTCAGTACCACCATGAGTGAAGATCTGGGGCCAGGAGATGTCTTTTGAGCATAAGGTCCCTGAGCTGAGAACCTCTTAGTCCCAGGGTAAGACTGATACCAAGACACATGGAGATTTCCAAGGAATGGTTGGTGTTGTGAAGTGGTGTCAAGTAGGTCAAGTCCGACTCATAGCAACCCTGTATAGGGTTTCTGAGGAGCAACTGGTGGGTTTGAACTGCTGACCTTGTGGTTCACAGCCCAGTGCTGATCCTCAGTGCCACAGCAGGAATGTTAGGCTCACATGTGTTAAAAGGAGCTAAAGAACTTTCTCCAGAGCCCACAGAGAGAAAGCCTTCCCCTCAAGCTGGTGTCACAATTTGGATTTCTGCTTTCTCATCTGAGAGAGAATGCTTATGTGTTTGCCAAAGCCATCCGCTTGTGGTATTTCTGTTGTAGCAGCATGAGCCAACTATGATTATTTCATAAAAATAAACCATTCCTATCATTGTTGTTGTTGTTGTTAAGTGCCATTGAATCGGTTCTGACTCATAGCAACCTTAGAACCTCTGACCTTGCTGTTCAAATCAACCTTGTGGCCTACTTAATAAAAAGTCAAAGAAATAAAAGACCAAAGTGGATATCAGAAGAGACTTTGAAGCCTGTTCTTGAACATAGAGATGCTAAAGAAGCTGAAAGAAATGTTGAAATAAAAGAATTGAACAGAGAATTTCAAAGGGCAGCTTATGAAGACAGGGTCAAATATTATAATGAAATGTACATAGACCTGGATTTAGAAAATCTTAAGGGATGAACACATTCAGCTTTTCTCAAGCTGAAAGAACTTAAGAAAAAAATGCAAGTCTCCACTTGCAATATTGAAAGGTTCTATGGGCAAAACATTGAACAATGTAGGAAGCATCAAAAGAAAGACTACAGTAGTCACTGTATCGAAAATAAAATAATGTTCAACTATTCCAAGTGGCAGCATATAATCATGAACTATTATTATTGAAGGAAGAAGTCCAACTTGCACTGAAATCACTGGTAAAAAACGAGGCTCCGAGAACTTACGGAACACCAGCTGAAATATTTCAAGAAACTGATGCAGCATGGGAAGTTCTTACCCTTCTATGCCAAGAAATTTGAAAGATGCCTACTCACCAACCAATTGGAAGAGACTCATATTTCTGCCCATGCTAAAGAAAGGTGACCCAACAGAATGCCGAAATAACCAAACAATATCATTAATATCATATGTAAGTAAATTTTTGCTAAGGCTAGTTCAAAAAACTATTGTAGCAGTACATCAGCAGGAGGCTGCCAGACATTCAAGCTGGAGTCAGAAGTGGACACGGGGCAAGGGATATCATTGTTGATTTAGATAGTTCTTGAATGAAAGCAGAAATGGCCTAAAATATGTTTGCTCTTGTTATTAAGTGCCATAGAGTTGATTCCAAGCCCTGGTGATCCTGTAGGATTTCTGAGGAGCAGCTGGTGAGTTTGAACTGCTGACCTTGTGATTCAACATCCAGTGCTGATCCTGCAGTGCCACACCAAGAGTTTACTTGGGCTTCATTGACTATGCAAACACAGTCTACTATGCAGATCATAAAAAAACTATGGATAACATTGTGAAGAATGGGTACTCCAGAACACTTCATCGTACTCATGAGGAACCTACACATAGACCAACAGGCAGTTGTTAGAGCAGAGCAAGGATCTATTGAATGCTTTAAAATCAGGAAAGGTATGCACCAGGATTGAATTCACTCTGTATGCTGAACAAATGATCAGAAAAGCTGGACTATCTGAAGAAGTACCTGACATCAGGAAGACTCATTAACAACCTTCAATATACAAATGAGACAATCTTGCTTACTATAAGGTAAGAGGACTTGATCAAAGACTACAGTTTTCAATATAAATTGTACCTCATTGTAAAGAAAACAAAAATTCCTCACAACTGGACCAATAAATAACACTGTGGCACATAAATAACAACACAAATGGAGAAGAGATTCAAGTTGTCAATGATTTCATTTTATTGAGACCACAATCAACACTCATGGCAGCAGCAGTCAAGAATTAATCAACCTGTGGCATTAGGTGAATCCACTATAAAATACCTTTATAAAGTGGTATGGTGCTGTTGGGTCAGCACTGAACAGTTAACCGAAGGGTCGGTTGTTGCAGCCCACCAGCTGCTCCTTGGAAACCCTATACAGAGTCACTAGGAGTTGAAACGGACTCAATTATCCTTAACAACACCAAAAAATTGTAATGAGCACAGATGCCACTTTGAGGACTAAGGTGTGCCTAACCCAAACTATAATTTCTTCAGTAGCCTCATATGCATGTGAAAGCTGGATAGTGAATAAGGAAGAATTGATGTGTTTGAATTGTGGTATTGGCAAAGAATATTGAAAATACCAGAAGAAGAAACAAATCTGTTTTAGATGTATGACCAGATTGTTCCTTTGAAGCATGGATGGCAAAACTGTCTCTCTTGCTTTGAACATGTTGTCCAGAAGGACCAGTCCCTGGAGAAGGAAGTCATGTTCAGTAAAATGGAGGGTCAACGAAACAGAGGAAACCTCCAAGAGATGGATTAACACAGTGGCAGTGGGAACAGGCTCAAATGGAGAACTGAGCGGAATTTCCTTCTGTTGTGCACAGGGTTACTATGAAGGGGAACCACCTTGACAGCACCTCACAACAACAACCCAATTAAGGACTACTCTTCACTTAGTAATCAATTTTCTTCTTGCTTGGCTTGAAACATGGCCAGAATTGTGCCATCCTTGCCTTTGGATGTCACAAACATCTCTCACAGGTGGTGTTCAGTAAATTCTGAGTGACGGCCATCTGCAAGAAGAAAAAGTGGTGAATTCTGAAGGGATGGCTTCTCTGAGTAGTTGGTACGGTGTCAGGATTTTGACAAGGACACAGGTAGAAACCCCCAATGTGTGACCCTGCCATCAGCTGAGACCAAAACGAGCATATACTGATTGGTTTAAAATCAGGAAAGTGTGCACCAGGATTGTATTCCTTCACCATACTTGCAAACTGAGTTGACAAGGCCTCTCTTCCAACATATTGTGGGGGTTTTTAGCCACGAATATTTGGTGATAGGTTGTCTCAATATTTAAAGATGGACTATAGAAGGATCTGTTTATTTCATAAGGAATCAACCAGTGATCAAACTAGTTGAGTAGTTACTGGAATGGTAACTGAGCCAGGCATTTCTATGCTGGGATTTTCTGTCTGTATGTCTCTAGTGTTGGTTCTCCCTAGCTCAATTTATAGAGCTATGTGGATTGCGTTTTGTTGGTTTTAAATTATCTTAGTCCATCAATAATGAATTGGAAGGGAAATACTAATTAATAGAGGTGTTTAACTGACTTGTGAATCTGACCTTTAGTCATCAGACTCTGACGTAAGGACCACTCAGTTTATACACGGGGACATTGAACTTTTCTGACACTTCTTGAGCTTGCATCTACCAAACATGAAATTGACTACAAATCCATCGGCCTCCCAGCATGCCCGGTGCACCTTCTCGTCTATGTTTCCTGTGAGGAGGCCGATTAAAATCTGCATTCATTTACTTGTATGTGTGTTAAAAGCAAATTACTATATTTATTTACTCGTTTATTTTTGACCTTGAAAAACGTTTCTTCGATAGAGTTGAAATAATACATGGAAGTGAGCATTGTGATAAAGTCTTGCCTGCAGATGTCACATTCGGGCCAGCTAAGAAAGGACTGCAAAGTGCTAAGTGCACACCGAGGAGGAATTCTTCCTTTTGTGAGGGGGTCCTAGTTTAGAACTGAGACAGCCTCCTCAGCCCTCTTTAGGGCTCACGATGCACCTCTACAGTGAGATTGTGGCTGCAAACGGCAGCGTGACCTGAAGTCTGGGTGGAAGATTAAGAAATTGAGGACATCTTCCTCTGTGTATAGCAAATGCTCAGAGTGTGTTTCCTCCTCTCGGGGGACATGTGGCACTCTTCTTACAAGCTTGGTGAGAAAAAGAGTCCTGAGTCTGATTTCGTTTTAGAATTCTTCCTGTTTAGATGCTGTTATGATGCTTATAAATACCCCTAAACAAATGCCTCAGTGTGCATTCGTTCGTTCTTTCTTTCTTTCTTTCTTTCTTTCTTTCTTTCTTTCTTTCTTTCTTTCTTTCTTTCTTTCTTTCTGTGAGTAGCAATTGTTTGAGGAAAAGCAAAAGGAAATACTCGAAGCAGAGGAAGCTTTGCTCCTTGCAGTAGATGATTTACTTCAAGAATGTGCTTTAGAAGTTGCAGACACAACCCTATTTCCTCTCAAGCTTCCATCTCACACATGGGGCGGGCCACAGCTGCATACTGATTTGTGTGGGTGAGCTGTAGACTTGGAGGAGGAGAGGCAGAGGCTTTGGTAATGGAGAAGTAGGGTGGTCCACACACTGGCAGGACAGGGGCAGGGCTTTAACCAGGAGGACTCCATTTGATTTTCGGCTTTACGGTTGTCTTCACTAACACAAGGGTCATACAAATGAATGGAGCTTTCTCTATCGGTGCTGCATTAAACTCCACAGACAACATCACATGGTTAAATACAGCCACAGTTATCAGCTGTTGAAGGATTGATAGCCATCCGTATCTGTTAACTCACATCTCTCTTCCCTATCACCGAAAATCAAAGCAGAGACAAATGGGATTGATAAACATCCAAAGGTTTCCTTTATTTCCTGGAGGACAAAACTCATCACACTGCTCCATCTTCCCTAATATTTCCATATCTAGTGTTACTTCAAACACTGGTGACACAGTGGTGAAGCACTCAGCTTTCACCAAAAGGTCAGCGGCTCAAAGCCAGCAGCTGCTCCCTGGGAGAAAGATGCAACAGATTTCGGCAAGCATTCCAGCCTTGAAAACCCTGTGGGGCCGCTCTTTCCTGCCCTGTAGGGTTCCAATGAGTCTGAACGCCACAACACAACCACAACAAACTTTGCTTCGTGGTTAAAAAAACAGTGCTTCTGCTGACAGTGAGAAATCCAGACTGAAATGTCTTAAGTCAGCCGAAACCACTGGACCAAGTCAAGGCGCCAAATCAAAGTTGAGGTCATGAGGTAAGAAGGTCACAGGTCTTGATAGTTGGACAGAGAGGGAAGCCAGCCAGGGAGGGTGACCTATGGGTTCAAAAGTGGGGACACTGTCTGTACTTGCTCTCTCAGCATTCACAATCTATTCCCCCACCATGGCGAAAGGCTCAGACCTGGCCAGCTAGTGACTCATGGGAAGGTTGGAACTCACTTTTGAGCTCTGCCTTTCAGTATTCAGAGGATCTTCATAAAGGCTATCCATTTGGAGAAGCAGATCTCTGGGTGACGAGATGACATGTCCACTATATGGAGGGCTCCTGGGTGGTATCATTAATGTGCTTTTACTCATTGAAAGGTTGAGGGTAACAGTCAACACAGAGGTGCTGGGGAAGAAAGGGCTGGTGATCTACTGCTGAAAAAAACAGTCATTGAAAACTTTATTGAGCACAGTTCTGTCTGACACTATGACTCAGAATGGACATCAATTGGTGACAATGAAGAAATTGTTGTTGTTGTTAAGTGCCGTTGAGTCGGTTCTGACCCATAGCGACCCTGTATAGGATTTCTGAGGAGCTGCTGGTGAGCTTGAACTTTCTAGCTTGCAGTTCAAATGGCTTTGCTGTCTGGCGCATTAACCCACAGCGCCACACCAGCACTCCAATGAAGAACTAGCTTGTGGCAAATTCCATAGGCATCAAACCTTCTGACTCCAAGCCGGAGTTCTTTCTAAGAGACTGCACATCTCTTAACTGCAGGGAAAATGAGACTGAGAGCTAGGTTCTGTGTCCAGACGCACTACTAAGTCATCCTCTAGTTTTCATGCATCTTTAACCATATTCAAGTTTGGAAAATTAGGGTTTAGAAGATAGCCCCACCTAACCTGCTGAGTCAACCTATGCTGCTTCTCTACAAATAAACCAATATGTGACGTCTGATGGGGTCAGGACGGAACTCAAAGTTCCAATTCAGAGAATTAGATATCAAAAGGAAAACCCAAACCCCAAACCCCTTGCATGGAGTTGATTCTGATTCATAGCAAGTCTACAGGCACAGAGGAGTGCTCCATAGGTTTTCCGGGCTGCAAATCTTGCAGAAGGGGATTGTCACATGTTTCTTCTGCGGAGTACAACTTGGTTCCAGATATGCACTTAACCACTGTGTCACCAGATCTCCTTAATATTAGCTAGATCATGCCCTAATATCCCTCAATTCTGGGCTAAGCATACCAGGCTTGTTCTTAAAAACTGTGTCTCCACCTTTCAGTGGCAAAGTAAAAAGCTCCGAGATGACAAACATAAGTTTAGTGAGTTTATTAGTTATAATATCAGGAATGGAGCCCTGGTGTGGTGCTCTAGGGTAAACTGGATTACAAGGTTGTTTTGAACCACAAGGTCGGTGATTCAAACTCACCAGCCACTCCTCAGAACCCTACACAGGGTCGCTATGGGTCAGAATTGACTCATAACATCAGTAATATGCTTTCTTTTTATTATTTTTTTAATATTAGGAAAGTAATTCATTTTAATTATAGAAAACTCTGTATTTTCTAAAAAGCAAAGCAAGTAAATATTTCACTTAGAATATCACGGTAATATTTAAGCTACTTATTTTCAATCTTTATGTCCATAATATGTATTGTATCATGTCATGTGATATTTTGAAATGCTATATAGTATGAATCATTATGACAGGGGGGAATTCTTTTATATAATGATTTTTGATTTCTGCGATATTTTAAGCAGCTTTATTGAAAAGTTAGGTGCCCGGGTGGTACTTTATAGTAAGCACTAGGCTGATACGAGCAAGGATTGCAGTTCAAACCCACCAGCCACTCTGAAGGAGAAGAGGGAGGCTGTCTGTTTCCATGGAAATGTACAGTCTTGGGAGCCCTAAGGAGCGGTTCTAACCTGTCTTATATGGTTGCTAGGAATCACAGTGGACTAGATGGAAGTTTTATTAAAAAGCAGTTACATACAGTAAACACACCAATTGACCCCCATATATACTCTTGAACTCATCAGTAAAATCACGGTAATAAACACATTCACTACTCTCAAAGCAGTTATAGTGAGGTGCTGCAGGAAAAGCAGTGGACTGCTAACCACAAGGTTGGCAGTTCAAACCCGCCAAAGGCTCTTCAGAAACTGTATACAGGGTTGCTATGAGTCAGAACCAACTCAACAGCCCTTAACAACAATAAACTCTCAAAAAGTTGTTCATGCCTCTTAGCAATTGCTCCCTTCCTATCTTTTTCCATACCTCCAACCTCTGGTAAACCAAGGATTTACTTCTGTTACTGTAGATGATCTTTTCTGGAATTTTCTAACAGAACTAGAGTAGAAATTCTTTTTTTGTCTGACTGTATTCACAGCATAATTATTTTATGCCTCATCTATATTTTTGTGAATATCAGTTGCTCATTTCTTTTTATTGTTGAATTTTTGTTGTTGTTGTTAACTACTTCAGGTTAGTTCGGACACATAGTGACTCTGTAAAGGAGCAGTTGGTGGGTTTGATCCACCGATCCTGGGGTTTGCAGTCCAGTGCTGATCCTACAGCACCACATCAGGAGTAGAATTCCATTTTATGGGTAAATCACAATGTCTTCCCATTCATTTGCTGATGGACATTTGAGCAGTTTCCAGTTTGAGCTATTTCTACTAGTCCTTGTGTGGGCATATACTTCAATAATTTCAGGTAAATACCAAGGATGTTCAACATTTTTTTAAAAAAGCTATACTGTTTTACAAAATAAGTTTATCATTTATGTTCTCACCAGAAATTATGAGAGTTCAGTTCTGCACTTCATTTTCAACACTTGAGACAGAGTTGTCAAACTAATGAGTGTGTAGTTTAATTCGCATTTAGCTGGTGGCTCCATACAATAAACACTGGACTGCAGGTCACAAAGTCAGATGTTTTGTAGGAGAAAGGTGTGGCTTCTGCTCCCTGGAAGACTTAGAACCTCGGAAACCCTCTATATGAGTTGGAACTGACTCCAGGACACTTAACAACAACTCCTGACAATTCCAATTTTCCTAGCGTCATAATTTGTAAACTCCATGGTTCCATTATTAATGGATGTTTACAGCTATTTTTCCTCATTTTGAGTTGTGCCCCATCAGCAAATGAAGGTCCTGAAAGCTCTGCTCCATTCGTGTCATCACCGTCAACCCTATTTTGAGGAGGCAGCTCTTCCCCAGCCATGTTTTCAATGCCTTCCAGCCTGAGGGTTCATCTGGCACTAGAATGCTCCTTACAAGCCAGGATGGCCAAACTTTGTTTCTCATATTTTGGACATATTATCAGGAGGAACTAGTCTCTGGAGAAGGACATCAGGCTTGGTACAGTGAAGGGTCAGTGAAAAAGAGGGAGACCCCCAAGGGAATGGATTGGCACAGTGGCCACAGCAGTGGGCTCAGGTGGAAAGATTGTGAAGGTGGACAGGCAGCTTAGTGTTTCATTCTGTTGTGCAGAGAGGGTCATGTGATGGCACCTAACAACAACAATGATGACTGGTGTTGAAAACTTTTCTTTTCTCATTTATCATCTGTCTATATTATCTGGTGATGTGCTTTCAAAAATACCTGTCTATTATGTCTATACCAAGACATTTGGAAGACAACTAGCCAGCGTGCTCCTTGGAAGCCAGGATGGCCAGATGTGGTCTCTCATACTTCAGACATATTGTCAGGAGGGCCAAGTCTCTGGAGAAGGATATTACATTTGGTAAAGTGGCGTGTCAGAGAAAAAGAGGAAGACCCCCAATGAGATGGATTAGCACAGTACCATTGAGTTGGTTCCAACCCATAGAGGTTCTGTATAGGGTTTCCGTGGAACAGCTGGTGAGAATGAACAACTGATCTTGTAGTTCAAACTGACTTTGCAGTCAAGTGCATTAACCCACAACACCACAGAGACATCTGCTTACTCCATCAACATGTATTGAAAAGACTATCTTGTCTTCAATCAATTGCCTTTGTCCATTTGTCAAAAATTAGTTGCCTATATATGTATATATATTTTCTAAAAGTCTCTATTATGTTATCTGACCTATTTGTCTATCTTATGACCAACAATGTAGTCCTGGTATGGTGCTGAAGGATAAGCACTGGACTGCTAACCTCATGTTTGGTGGTTCAGACCTACCAGCTGCTCTTCAGAAACTCTATACAGGGTCACTATGAGTTGGAACCAACTAGAGGGCACTTAACCACAACATTACCAACACTATACTATTTTTACTACTACTGTTGTTGTTGTTAGGTGCCATCGAGTCGGTATTGACCCATAGCAACCTTATGCACAGCAGAATGAAACACTGCCTAATCCTGGGCCAGTGAATATACAGAACAATTTTGGAAAAATTGACTACATAGAAATATTGAGTCTTATGACTCGTGAGCATGGTACATCGTTCCATTTATTTTCGTGCTTATTTATCTCCACCATGTTTTATAGGTGTCAACGGGCACATCTACCATGTCTTTGATCAGTTTTATCCCATATTATTTCATGTTTTTGATAATGCATTATTAAATTTTATGTTTCTTATTTCTTGTTGCTAAAATGTAGACCTGTAATGGATTTTTATTCATTACTCTTACACAATGGAACTTTGATAAACTCACAAAATAGCTCTGATAGCTTTTTTGTAGATTCCACAACATCTCCTAAGTATATAGTCATGGTGTCTGCAAATAAAAACAGTTTCACGTCTTCATTTTCAATATAGAAGCTCTTACTTTTGTTTTCTTGTGTTAGTGCACCTACAACCTTTGGTAAAATGATGGATACAACTGGCAGAAGTGAATATCCTTGTCTTGCTCCTGATCTTTGGGGGAAACATTCAGTCTTTCACCATTAAATAACAGGTTAACTGTTGTTGTTGTCAGGTGCCATCCAGTCAGAACCGACTCATAGTGACCCCATGCACAGCAGAACGAAACAATGTCCGATCCTGGGCCAACCTCACTAACGCTGCCACACTTGAGTCCATCAATGCCGCCACCTGGCCAATCCATCTTGTTGGGGGTTTTCCTCTTTTTCTCCGACCCTCCATCTTACCAAGCATGGCCATATCCTTCTCCAGTGATTGTCCCCTCCTGACAATATGTCCAAAGTATGAGAGATGAAGTTCAGCCATGTTGGCCTCAAAGGAGCACTCTGGCTGCACTTCTTCCAAAACAGATCTGTTGGTTCTTTTGGCAGCCCCTGGCACTTTTAAAATTCTCCTCCAACACCACAATTCAAAGGCATCAATTCTTCTACGATCTTCCTTATTCACTGTCCAGCTCTCAATCACAGCAACTCAAGCCACCACAGCACGACAGAAGATGAGTGGTGGCCATTTGGTTTTATGTCGAAACTGTCACTTTAAATTTCTATATCAATCCTGGTGTAATCAAGATGTTCTCTGATACAATCAAGATGGTGGCTCCGGGAACAGCTGAGTGTCTTGAACTAGAAAACAATGGATATCTGGGTTGTCCTACAAATTCCCCCAGCTGTAAGCCCTCCAATCCTCCAAACATACCTTTATATGTGTTAGGTTAACTGTAGGGTTTTTTAAAGTGAATGTTCTCTTCTCTGCCTTTTGGCTAACATGAAGTGGACATATAGTGTGGTGTTATTGTAGAATCAGAACCAGACTGTGAACCACAAGGTCAACAGTTCAAACCTAGCATCTGCTCCTTGGAAACCCTATACAGGGCTGCTATAAGTTGGGACCAACTCTATGGCACTTAACAACATTCATCAGTTGTGGAAAGTTTCCTTTTATTTCTAGAAGGTTGAGAATTTTTGTCAGGACTGGATGTTGGATTTTGTCAAATATTTCTTCTACGTTAATTGAGATGATTATATATGTCTCCATTTATTTTGTTAACTTAGTGAGTTATATAGATTGAATTTCTAATGTAAAACCCCATTTGGCCTTGATGTATTAATCTTTCCATATATAGTTAGACACAATTTGTTAAAATTTTATTTAGAATTTTTGCATTTACCTGTTTTCACAAAAGACTTTGTTCTGTAGTTTTCTTTTTGTGTAATGCCTTTGTCAGCTTTTGGTAGTATTGAATGACTTGAGATGCATTTCTAGAATTCGGTATTTTTCTTCCTTAAGAGTTTGGTAGAGTTTGGAAGTAAAGCTGTCTTGATTGTAGCTTTGTAATGACAACATTTGTAACTATGCATTCTATTTCCTTAATATATTCAGGGGCAGTTAGATTATCTGTTTCTTCTTGAGAGTCCTGATGTGGCACTGTAGGATCAGCACTGGACTGCTAGCCACAAAACTGGCAGTTCAAACCCACCAGCCACTCTTGGAAACCCTGTACTGGGTTGTTATGAGTCAGAACTAACTTGACAGCACTTAAAACAACCCAAACAATTTCTTCTTGAATGAACTATGGTAATTTGTAGATTTCAGTTTTCAAGAAAATTATTCACTACATCAAAAGTTAAATTTGTTTGCATAAAGTTTTTCATAGAATTCCTTTATTTTTCATAATGCTTTATTTTGATAACTCTATAATCTATATTTCATTCTTGTATTCATTACTGAGGACTTTTCTCTTTTTGTTTTTATCAGTTTAGTTCAAGGCTTGTTAGTGCAACTGATTTTCTTAAGTAACTTGGTTTTGAGGTTTTAAAATTATGCTTTTTTTGTTGTTGTTTAAATTTTATTGATTTCTACACTGACCTTTGTTATCTTTTTTTCCTTTTTCTGCTGCTTGCTTTGACCTTCCTTTGCTCTTCTATTTTAGTTTCTTAAGTCAGAGGCTAAAGTCATTAATTTGAGATCTTTCTTCCTTTAAATATAGGCATTTAGTGCTGTAAATTTCATTAAAAGTCTTCCTTTAAGACAGCCATTACTCTTCTGTCTGTTACTCTCCCTTTTTTGTTAAGTAGATATTTTCTAGTGTGGGTTTTTAATTCCCTTATTTATCTTTTAAAATATACGAGGGTGAGTCAAAATTTATCTACACTCTGGCTGTAGAGTTTATTTTAATGAACTTTTAGAAAAGACAAATACATCTTTTTTTGGCATAGTCTCCTTGCTTGTCAATACACTTTGTACATCTGTCAACAAGCTTTCATAGTCCCTTATTTAAAAAAAAAATGTCTTAGGCTGAGCTGCAAGCCACGAATGCACTGCTGTCTTCCCTTCTTCATCAGACATGAATCTTCACCTCGAAGGGCTGCTTTCAGGGGATCAAACAGGTGAAAGTCCAATGGAGCAAGATCAGGACTAGAAGGTTGCATTGACACCTCAAAACGAAGATTTTGCAGAGTGTCAACAGTGTGGGCAGAGGTGTGGATGTGCGCTGACATGCAACATTACAACCCTCTTGGAGAGCAGTCCTCGGCCTTTTTAATTTGGTTTAGACTTCAGCTCATCACTGAACATCTCACTGCAAGAAGCACTGTTGATTGTTGAAACTTCTTCCTTACAGTGTTCCAATATAGTCCCTGAGGATCCCAGAAAACTGTAAGCATGAATTTTCCAGCTGATGGTTGACTTTTGAACTTTTACCTGCTTGTAAATTGCAGAGCAGAATGGAAACATCGTCAATCACTGACCAAGACAGAAAATAGAAAGGAATTTCAGAAAGGGCCCTGCAAAGACTTACGTGCCATAGCTTACTGCAATTGCAACTACACCCGTGACTGCACTCTTTTAATAAAATAAAAATAGACACACTTTGATAAGTCTTTTAAGTTCCTGGATGGCACAAATGATTAAGCACTCAACCATTAGCTGAAAGATTGGTATTTTGAGCTCACGCAGTGTTCCTCAGAAGCCAGGCCTGGTGATGTGCTTTGAAAACCCCGTAGAGCAATTCAACTCTGCAGTGAGGTGTCTCTATGAGTCAGAATTGACTGGAGAGCAGCTAGCGACAGCGGTGGGTCCTTTAGGCAGAGAGTCCTAGGAGAGGAAGCAGAGTGGCAGGTTACTGAGGGAGAGTCTCAGATTACTGAGGTGGTTGTGGTTAGAGAAGTTGTAGCAATGTGTAGATTATAGGAGATGGGTGAACACTGTACCGTTTCTAGGATTGAGCTGCCACATGCATGGATGCTGTTTTCTCTGCCTGGGACACCAGCATTGGGCCTGGCACATGCTATAATCACAAATTTATTGAATGAACACACACATGAATAAATTATAAATATCACTGGCAGACTCCTATCTGATTTAACAACCAAGTTCTTGGGTCTTGGAACTAGCATTGAGGAACAGGGTGGTACCTGGCTCATGGATTCATTTCCTATAACTTTATCCCCACTAGGCATCCTGGGCTCTTTCCAGCCTGCTAGCCTGTGCCAGGGCCAGGGTTAGCCTATACCTCTGATTTTCCCCAACTCTTCCATCTTCCTCCCATTTCTACTCACCATTTAGACTTTGTCACCTTTCTTAAAATGTCCTAAACCACTTTGAGCTCTTCTGGGGACTCTCTTTTTAAATGTTTTTATAAAATCATTGGCAGTCTTCTATTACATTCTTTCTATAACTTTTTTGTATGCGAGTCTTGTTTGTCTATGTATGTATAGACTGATGGAAAACAAAAATCCTAGAGTCATTTTTCTGTAATTTTTTCATCTCTATTATAACTACTATTATTTTGGTTCATGTTGGTTTTAGGTGCCATAGAGTCAGTTCTGACTCACAGTGGCCCTGTACACAAGAGAATGAAACACACCCGGTCCTGCAGCATTCTCACAGCTGTTGCTATACTATTGTCATTATATTAGCTGCTGTAAATTTGGTTCCAACTCATCACAACTCTATGAACAACAGATCATTGCTGCATTGAGCTCATTATTTTAATCCATGTCTCAATCAATTCCTTGAGGGTTTTTCCTCTTTTCTGCTGACCCTCTGCTTTACCAAATATGATGTCCTCCTCGTGGGATTGGTCCCACAGTATCCAAAGTATGTGAGACAAAGTCTTCTTGATTCGAAGGAGGATTCTGGCTGTACTTCCAAGATAGATTTACTCACCCTTCTGGCCATCCATGATGCACTCAGTAGTCTTTGCCAACATTAGAACTCAAAGGCATCGATTCTTCTTCAGCCTTTCAGTTTCCGCATACATACAACGTGATTGAAAATACCATTGATATTTTATCACTAGTACTATGAATGACAAAAGAATCAATAACTAAATGTGTCGGGTACTTTCAACACACCAGGCACAATGCCAGGTTATCTTTAACCCTCAAAGTAACTCTTTGCACAAAAGGCCACTAGTAAATGGGAATGTTTACATATATATTACAGGTAAGGACTGAGTTCAGGTTTGTCTGATTCCAAAGTTTACATGCTTAATTACACATGCTCATTGGCCCAGTTATTTCCTCCTTGCAGGGGTCAAGGATGACTATGATAGATTTCATCTGACTCATTATTTTGTTTTCAACCTTGTCTTAGATGATAGTCTCTGAGTCCAGACAAGATTAATCCTTGTCAGGGACTGAGATATCAGACTTTCTGTGGTTCAATAGGAGGACTCATGGTCAATGGTGAAACAGAATGAGTCTATGCATAATGCGGGATTTCTGAGGGCCAGTCTCCCTGAGTCACTGGCTGTTGGACATTTGGGATGAAGGAGCCTCTCCATTTTACCTGTCGGAGTGCAGCTATGGCTAGAGTGGTCTTCTCTTCTTTTTAATTAATTTAACTAAAAACAAACAACACGTTTCATTGTGAATTGGGTAACGTTTTACAAAGCAAACCAGTTTTCCATTTAATAATTCATCCATGTGTAGTTTCATGTCATTGCAATTTCCACAAGGCGACATCCTTTATTTGACTTCCTCCCTGTGTTTTCCATTTCCCACACACCTTCTTCCATTTGATTTCTTAATTGCTGCTTCCATGAGCATTGGTTGTAGATTCAAGATAAATATAATCTTTGACAGCTTCAATTTTTTCTCTGTTTGTCCCATCATGTTGTTGCTGTTATTAGGTGCCATCGAGTCGGTACTGATGCATAGCGACCCTATGCACAGTAGAAAAAGCCCTAAAGAAATTAAAGCAATGAACTTACACCTATTGATAATTAACTGAATACAAATGAACTATATGTCAGTCGAGAGAGAAAGAGGAGCAAATTTATTTAAAAAATGTGTTGTTGTTGTTGTTAGGTGCCATTGAGTTGGTACCAATTCATAGCGACCTTATGCACAGTAGAACGAAACACTGCCCGATCCTGGGCCAACCTATCATTGCCACACTTGAGCCCATTGATGCTGCCACTTTGCCAATCCATTTCGCTGGGGAGTCTTCCTCTTTTTCTCTGACCCTCCATCTTACCAAACATGATATCCTTCTCCAGCGACTGCTCCCTCCTGAGAATATGTCCAAAGTATGAGAGACAAAATTTGGCCATCCTGGCCTCCAGGGGGCACTCTGGCTGCACTTCTTCCAACACAGATCTATCTGTTGATTCTTTTGGCATCCCATGGCACTTTCAATATCCTCCTCAAACACCATAACTCAAAGGCATCAATTTGCCTACGGTCTTCCTTATTCACTGTCCAGCTTTCACATGCATATGAGGTTATTGAAAATATCACGGCTTGGGTCAGGCACACTTTAGTTCTCAAGCTGACATCTTTGCTCTTCAACACTTTAAAAAAGTCTTGTGCAGCATATTTGCCTAATGTGATATGTCATTTGACCTCTTGACTGCTGCTTCCATGAGTGTTGATAGTTGATCCAAGAAGAATGAAGTCCTTGAAAACTTTAATCTTTTCTCCATTGATAATAATGTTGTTTATTGGTCCAGTGGTGGGGCATTTGAGTTATGGTGTTGGAGAAGAATATTGAAAGTACCATGGGCTGCCAAAAGAAGAAACAGATATGCATTGGAATATGTGCAGCTAGAGTGCTCCATGGAAGCCAGGATGGCCAGACTTCATTGCTCATATTTTGGACATATTGTCAGGAGGAACCAGTCGCTGGAGAAGGATATCACCATGTTTTGTAAGCTGGAGGGTCAGAAGAAAAGAGGAAGACCCCCAACGAGATGGATTGGAAAAGTGGCAGCATCAATGGACTCAAGATTGACAACAATTGCCCAAGACCAAGCAGTGTTTTGTTCTGCTGTATTCTTTCATCATATCATTCTTTTACCATACAGTCAGAGTAAATAATCTGAGATGCTAAATTGTATGAAGAAAAATGTGGCATTAGGATTGGAGCAAGACTCACTAACAACCTGAGATATGCAGATGATAAAATCTTGCTTGCAGGAAACCAAGAGGACCTAAGTTACTTACTGATAAAGATCAAAGACCACAGCCTTTGGTTTGGGTTGCACCTCAATGTAAAGAAAACAAAAATCCTCACCACTGGTTCAATAAACCACATCCATATCAAGGGAGAAAACGTTGATGTTGTCAAATACTTCATTTTGCTCAGATCATCCATCAACATTCATGGAAGCAGCAGTCAAGAAATCAAGCAACATATTTAATTAGGCAAATTGAGTTTCGTTTTCTGCAAATGGCTACCCAGTTTTGGCTGCACCATTGGTTAAAGAGACTATTTCTTTCACGGTTAATGTGTTTCAGAATTCTAGAAATCTGTCCATTTTCTAGGTGCTCAGATGTGTTAAGGTACCATTTATAGTATTCTGTTTTTCTCCTTTTTATTTCAGTTCATTCTGTTGTGAACCAACTATTTTCATTTCTTATTTGTGTTATTTGTATTATCTCTCAATTTCGCTTTGTTAGATTTGCTGCTGGTTTGTGGATTCTATCAAATCTTTCAAACAACCAACTTCTAGTCTTATTGATTCTTTCCATTGCTTTCTGATTTCATTTATTATTGCTCTAATCTTTATTATTTCTTTTCTTCATGTATTGCTCTTTTTTTCAATCGTTAGATATGTTAGTTTAATGTGTTTTCTTTTTTGTATGTGTATTTTTGTATGTGTGTGTTTTTACTATAAATTGCCCTCAGAGCACTGTTTTTGCTGAGTGCCAAAGTTTTTGCTATGTTGTATTTTCCTTCTCATTTGATTCAAGGATTTTTAAATTTTCATTAAAAATTTTTCTTCTATTATGTGCTTAGAAGTCCTGGTAGCGTAGTGGGTTCCAAGTTCGGCTGTTAACCGCAAGGTCAGCAGTTTGAATCTGCCAGCCACTCTGTGGGAGAAAGATGAGACTGTCTGCTCTTGTAAAGATTTACAGCTTCAGAAACCCTATACTGTGTCACTATGAGTTAGACTTTACTCAATGGCACACAACCATTAACTCCACCATTACCCAGAAGGTTTATGAGGGTAAATTTTAGTTTCCACAGAGTTGATATTTTTTTCCCTTAATATTCCTATTGTTGATTTCTAATTATATAGCATTATGATCTGAGAAGATGCTTTGAAGTATTGTTGTTTTTAGCTGTACTGAAGTTTACTTTGTGACCTAGCATATGGTCTGTTCTGGATAATATTCCATGTACTGACAAGGAATGAATACTGTGTCTGTGATTGCGAGTGGGGGGGGGAGTATTCTATATATGCTTACGAGGTCAAGTTATTTACTTGTGTTGTTGAATTCTGTATCTTTATTGAATTTATTTTTAGCTGTTCTGTCCTTCATCAAAAGGGGTATATTAAAGACTCCTACTGTGGATTAATGTACTGGACTGCAAAGTCATTTTGAACTACAAAGTTGGCAGTTCAGGCCCACCAGTCACTCCTCGGAAACCTTATACAGGGCCACTATGGGTTGGAACCTACTCGATGTTGCTTAACAATAGCAGCTATTATTATAGTCCTGATGTGGCACTGTGGGTTAATGTGCTGGACTATAAAGTCAGCTTGAACCTCACGGTCGTTAGTTCAAGGTCACTAGTCGATCCTTGGAAGCCTTATACAGGGTTGCTATGGATTGGAACTGACTCGATGGAACTTAACAACAACAATAATAGCACTGGTTTTATAGGAGTCCTGGTGTGGCACTATAGGATAAAGCTCTGGACCTAAAGTTCAGTTTAAACATCAGATTGGTGGTTCAACTCACCAGCCATTCCTGTGAAACCCTAAACAGGTTCTTTATGAGCCAGAACCAACTTGACTACAAATCACAAAAATTATTCTTTCTCTCTTCACTTTTGTTAAAGTTTGACTTATGTATTGTCTATTATGGCTGTGTCTTCTTGACCCTGTTACCATTATATAACACATTTCCTTGACTTCTGTTTTGTTCACCTTAAAGTCTGTTTTATCAGAAATCACTATTGCCATTCCTGGTCCTTTTGATTGTCATTGGCGTGATATATAGATTTCTGTCCATTGAATTTCAGTACAGTTTTGGTGTCTACACCATGTTTCCTGTAGATAGCATGTTGATATGTCCTATACAGAAATGGCTGTAAGCATACATTGGCAGAGAACTTCCAGAGGTTCAGGCCGGATTCCGAAGAGGCTGTGGAATGAGGGATATCATTGCTGATGTCTGATGGATCTTGGTTGAAAGCAGAGAATATCAGAAAGATGTTTACCTGTGCTTTATTGACTATGCAAAGGCTTTCGATTATGTGGATCATGACAAGCTATGGACAACATTGCAAAGCATGAGTATTCCTGAACGCTTAATTGTGCTCGTGAGGAATCTGTACCTGGACAAAGAGGCAGTTGTTCAAACAGAACATGGGAACACTGAATGTTTTAAAATTAAGAAAGATGTGTGACAAGGTTGTATTCTTTCACCATACTTATTCAACCTCTATGCTGAGCAAATAATCCAAGAAACTGGGTTATATGAAGAAAAACATGGCATCAGGATAGGAGGAAGACTCATTAACAACCTGCAATATGAACATATTTACTGATGAAGATCAAAGAGCACAGCCTTCGGTATGGATTGCATCTCAATGAAAAGAAAACAAAAATCCTCACTACTGGACCAATAAACAACATTCTTTTCAATGGAGAAAAAAATGAAGTTGACAAGGACTTCATTCTTCTTGAATCAGCTATCAACGCTCATGGAAGCAGCAGTCAAGAAATCAAATGACGTATTGCATTAGGCAAATCTGTTGTACAAGACCTTTTTAAAGTGTTGAAGAGCAAAGATCTCAGCTTGAGGACTAAGGTGCACCTGACCCAAGCCATGGTATTTTTATAAACCTCATATGCATGCAAAAGCTGGACAGTGAAGAAGGAAGACCGTAGATAAATTGATGCTTTTGAGTTATGGTGTTGGAGGCAAGTATTGAAAGTGCCATGGACTGCCAAAAGAAACAACAGATAAATCTGTGTTGGAAGAAGTATAGCCAGAGTGCTCCTTGGAGGCCAGGATAGCCAAACTTCGTGTCTCATACTTTGGACATATTTTCAGGAGGGACCAGTTGCTGGATAAGGATATCATATTTGGTAAGGTGGAAGGTCAGAGAAATAGAGGAAGACCCCCAGCAAGATGGATTGGCAAAGTGGCAGCATCAGTGGGCTCAGGTGAGTGAGGTTGGCCCAGGATCAGGCAGTGTTTCATTCTACTGTGCATAAGGTCGCTATGAGTTGGTACCAACTCGATGGCACCTAACAACAACAACAATTTTCTTATAAATGTTGCTGCTTTTTCTCTCTTGACTGACATATAGTCCATTTGTATTCAGTTAATTATCAATAGGTATAAGTGCATTGCTTTAATTTTGCTGTTTTTTTGTTTTGTTTTGTTTTGGGTGTGTGTGTGTATGTGTGTGGTTCTGCTGCTTTCGTTGTTCTATATAATCTTCTGTGTTGAGTCATTTTTGTTGGTTTTCTTATCAATTCCTTTGTTGTTCTTGTTTTAGTGTTCATGTAACATTTATGATATTCTTTCTATAGTAAGGAGATTTTTAAGTGTTGTTTGAAGTTACTCTGTAATCCTGCCTTCCCCATGTTTCAAACAGTTCTATTTTATACTTCTAGTGTGATACTTTAAGATAAGCACTGAACTGCAAGGTCAGTTTGAATTGCAAGTTTGGTGGTTCAAACCCACCAGCCACTTTTTGGGAACCCTATGCAGGGGTGCTATGAGTTGGAACCAAATTGACATTACTTAACAAAAGCATTTTATAATCATCTTCACTTCCTCTGCATTTGGCAGTTCTGTGTTAACTACATTATTTATTCTCTGTTTTTATTATGAAGTTATCTTCATTAGAGATTGATATGTCTTGTTCTATAGTTGTAGTTTCATAGATTCATTTTACTTTGTTGTTGTTGTTGTTTAGGGCCTTCAAGTCACTTTTCAGTCAGAGTAACCCTTCACAGAGGGTTTGAGGTGCCAGCCTTATGATTCCCTGTGACCTTGTGGCCAGACCATTACCTGGCTTGACTCTTTGTGATGCTGTCATGCATGTTAATCTCATGTTGGTGGTTGGTGGTTGGTGGTGGTTGGGCGCCATGGATTCGGTTCCCAGGTTGCAGTCCAGCTTCTCAGATGATTTGCTCAGCATACAGATTGAATAACTATGGAGAAAGAATACAACCTTGTTGCATACCTTTCCCGATTTTAATTCATTGTTCAAAATGGATTATGAACTCTTCAGGTTTCAAATGCCCCCAGATACCAAAACATTTACGTCAAAGAGACGAGCGGGGAATTTCATAGTTGACTAACACTGTCCTGGTGATCAAGTTCTGTCATTTTGGATATTGGCTTTTATTTCGTTTCTACTCAGAGTCTTCCCTCTCTCTCTGTCACACAGACAGACAGACACACAGACACACATATATACATATAGGTCCCTCAGTGTCTCTCACCTGTGGTCCACTGATGGAGCAAAGGCCTCCATATTCAGGCGTGTTCTTTGTGACTTTTGACAGCCTTCCTCTGCTGAAGCTCTTGTTTGTCCAGGTTACCCTCGGGACTCACACTGAAGCATTCATTTTTCTGACAATCTCTCAGAATGCAAGCCTATGACGATTCTGCTGTGTCACATTCTGCCATCAGAGAAACACTCAGCATACGGTGGCTCCCCACCTCACGCAGTTTCATCTACCTGAGTGGGGCTCTTGATGCTTGTCTCCCAGGTGGTGGTGATGCAGGGTTGCCAAATTTAGCCAAAACCAAGCAAACAAAGCTGCCGGAGAAGATTCCTGTTGGCCTTGAATTTCAAATAAACATGGAAAAACAATAATATCATCCAATCAGTGCTGAAAGCCATGTGCTTACTCAGGTGCAATTGAGACAGTTCTGAGCCATTGTGTCCCCACCGCCAAGGCCTGTGGCATCCTAGCAAACATTGTTATGTGTGAGCCCATTGCTGTAGCCACTGTGTTAATCCATCTTGTTGGGGGTCTTCTTCTGTTTCACTGACCCTCTACTTCACTAAACATGATGTGATTGATCTCTGCAAAAATGACTCCTTGTTTATCTGAAAGTCAAAGTTACTGACTGTCCTGCATTTTACATGCATTCAAAGACATTCTAGGCTTGCTTGATGTACTAAGCAGTCTTGCAACCAATTTTTGTTGTTGTTGGTGGTTATGTGACGTGGAGTCGGTTCCAACTCATAGCGACCCTGTGCAAAGTGTCTGAGGCTGTAAATCTTTACGAGCGCAGAAAGCCTCATCTTTCTCCCGTGGAACAGCTGATGGTTTTGAACTGCTGACCTTGAGGTTCGCAGCTTGATTCATAACCACTACACTACCAGAGCTCCTTTAACCAATTTTTAGTTACATTTAAAATGATCACATTAAACTTTGATGCTGCCTTTCTGAAGGTGGTGTCATCCCTTATCTCCGCTTCAGCTGAAATTTCTATTGGAAATTCTGTCACACTAAAAATATTTGCTCTTTGCTTCCCATTTTCACCAATCCAACCTCTCCAGAAATGGTTTGCTCAAGTTGAGTTTAGGCATTAAAATCAAAGACATTGTTAGCTTTGTAATTTGGAGACAGAAGTCATACAGGGAATGCTTAGGCTAAAAGCAACTCATCTGCAGCAGTTATGATTCCAAATGTGTTGGGAATCACTGAGCTTGATTCAGCTTCCAGAGCACAGTTGAGCTGGAGAAGAAGGCCGTGTAACTTGTGCTGAACCAAGGGCAAGATTTCACTACACATGTGACTTCCAGGCCCATGCCTTCACTTCCTTTTAAGGGAATGATATATGACACAAATATTGTTGTTAATCAAAAGAATATTAGCAATCTACCACAAACATAAACTTACAGGGGAAACTACCTGGAGGAGATTACTTTTTTGCAAGAAACACATATTCATTTCTCTGCCTGCCTTTTATCAACAGGTATTCATCAGAATGGGAAGCTTGTCCATGGAGCACATTTTTATTACTCTGAGTTGCTTGAAGGCAGCTTCTGTCTAGGAAGGAAGAAAGACCAGAAAAAATTGGGTGTTCTTAATATTTGACCCTAATTTTCAGTACAGAAAACCCTGCTGACTGTAATCCAAAAATCTGACAGGAAGTCTCCACCCAACTTCTTCCCATTGCTGACGTTCCCACATAGCACTCACACAGGCTCATCACTGGCTTCGTTAGCTTATGTCGTACATACGTATGCTCTTTCTTTAATGATATTTGTCCAGATTAAAAACATACAAATTTATCAGAGAATATCAGAGAATACATATACAAAAAGAGAAAACAATCCCTTGGACCCTATCATGGAGATATTACATTTTGACGACTCGTCAGCACTTAACAACAACAGCAACATAGATACTATATATTATTTTTCAACAAAACAGAAATTAGGTGGATTTTCCTATGGTCACTTTCTCTCTTAGCTATGTACCATGAGCATTCTTGTAATAAAAGAAAAATCTGTATTATGTCATTTTTGGCTGTCGAATGTTTCATCATATGAATGTATCACAAATAATCCTTACTGTTTTCTTACTTTTTAGGACAGTCACTGTAAAGAATCCAGTAGTGGAAGTCATTGGACACAGTTCTTTCTTCACACCTGAAGTCTCCTTAGTGTAAATGTAGGGAAATACACGTCAAAGAGAAAGCACATTTTCTCTGCCATTGAAACACACTGCCACTCTGCTGTTAGTAAAACTTGTATTCCTTTTACCGGCAGTCTATAGATGGGGTATCTTGCTAGACAATTTATGGAACCCTTACAAGGTGGCGGTTCAAGCCCACCAGCCATTCCGTGGAAACCCTACACAAGGTGGCTATCAGTTGGAACCGACTCGATGGCACTTAACCACAGTAATATTAACACTGAGTGTTATTGTTTTGAAAATAAAAGAAATAACATAAAACTTTACTTGGTCTGTAAATTTACCAAATTTTAAAAGAGAAACAGAATGTGTGGGTTTTGGACCGTAGGATTTTATTTTTCTTATTGTCAATTTAGAAGAAACATGAAGTATGAACTCTTAACAAAACTGACTTTCTTAGAAAGAAAGAAAGGGATATGCTAACTATATACTATTCCTAAGTGCCGTCCAGATGTTCTGAGGTTGCAAATCTTTGCAGAGATGGAAAGCCTCCTCTTTCTCCCATGGAACAACTGGTATTCTCGAACAGCTGACCTGTGGTTCCAAGTGCATTGTGTGACATACAGAGCCACCACACCCAGGAGCTAAATATGACATAGACACCAATGTCACCGTCACAGTGTAAGCA
Source organism: Chrysochloris asiatica (assembly GCF_000296735.1). Classification (NCBI taxonomy): domain Eukaryota; kingdom Metazoa; phylum Chordata; class Mammalia; order Afrosoricida; family Chrysochloridae; genus Chrysochloris; species Chrysochloris asiatica. The sequence goes on along the minus strand of NW_006408666.1, from coordinate 7,250,239 downwards.
ATTTGATTCCAATCCAACTGCTTCCTTTCTTCGGTGGTATTCCACAGGTGGTGGGTCCCCTGGGGAAAGCAACAGACTCTGCAGTCTGGGTGTGTACATAGAGGTGTGTGTATGTCTGTGTGTGTGCACCTGTGAGCATGTGCAGGGGTGTGTATGGGCACGCATGTAGATATCCTTGTTTGTTGTTGTTGTTGTTAAGTGCCGTCGAGTCGATTCCGATCCATAGCAACCCTGTATAGGGTTTCAGAGGAGTAGCTGGTGAACTTGAACCACGGCTCGTTTATTCCCTGAGTCGATTTGGTTTTCTAATAGAAACCCTCTGTATGGTGCATGTCCGCATGCTGCGTGCTGCACATACCTGAGGAGATGGGGATGCAGGTGAGGGTGTGTTCTATGCTGAGCGAAGAACAAGGGAGAGCTGCGAGGATGTGCAACAGTGAAAAGCCCCAAACCAAGTCCATCGCTGCAATCGCTGCCACACAAGCAGATTTCCAGACCTTTCTTTCTCCCATGGACCTTCTGGGTAAGTTCAAGCTGCCAACCTTTCATTCAGCAGCAAATTGAAAACTGTTTGTCCTATCAAAGGACCGGAAATTCCCCCACTGGACTGGTGATGTCATACAAATAGAACCATCAACAAAGTTGAGAACTGATCTCCTTTCAACACCTGTTATTGCGGTTAAGTGCCATCCAGTTGGTTTAGACTCTAAGAGACCCCGTATAGGGTTTCCAAAGAGCAGCTGATGAGTTTGAACCACTGAACTTGTGGTTCAAACTGACATTGCAGTCTACTATGTAATTTGTTGTTGTTAAATGCTGTCAAGTCTGTATAGGGTTTCTGAGGAGCAGCTGCTGAGTTTGAACCATGGACCTCATGGCTAGTTATCCAATAGCACCACACCAAAATCTTAAATAGCGTGGCACCTGGAGTCGGAGTAGCCTAGTTCTTCCTTCTGTGAATGAAGACAGACCGTAGTCACTGAAGTTCTGACTTAGGGAACAGAGAAAAGAAGACGTGGGTTGTTTGTTTCTCACTCAAAATCAGTGTGAAAATCCTCGTGGCTGTTAATGTGGAGAGGAATAGTTGAGTAAGCATGTTAGGGAACATATTCATAGTTTATTAGAAGTCCAAATGAGAAAGTACCAAGATTGAGGGCTTCATCTCCCTATTTTGGGAGGAAAAACCGGAACGCAGAAACAACCAACTTTCTGGTTGTTTAAAATATATACACAGACAACAAAACATACAATCAACACAGGTACGGCTTCTGTCAAGTTTATGTTTAAATGAATGGAAGAGTTTTAAAAATAAACGCATCAGTCAAATGATAATATTCAAAGCAGATAAAAAATTCTAGCCGTATGCAATTTATTTAGAGTTAAAATGAGTTCAGGGAAAACAGAACGAGGGTGGGAGGGTGTCTTATTTTCTTTCTTAAACATGCATTTCCTTTTATTATCTGATGTCATTAAGCATTTATTTAAAGATGAAATATCAAAAACTGTGAGGAGAGAAACCAGAGACCGTGAATGAATAAGGCTATACTTATTGTAATAAACTTTTTATTGTGCCAATGTGACTATAGGTGTGAGACCATATTGTCTGTCCGTGTGTTGGGGTGGCAGCTGGCATGTTACTATGATGCTGAGAGCTCCGGCACTGGCATTTCGAAGTACCAGAGTCACCCACGGTGACTAGATTCTAGCAGAGCTTCCAGACTAAGACAAACTAGGAGGAAAGGCAACATTTTACTTTTCTTTGTTTCTCCCTTCTTTTACCAATTCCCCCAAATCAGCTGATGAAAATCACAAGAGAACATTGTCCAACTTGATTTGCTTTGGACACTCCTCAGGAAGGATCAACTGCTCTCTCTATACATATATAAGTATGTGTATATAGCTCTCTTTTTCAGAAGCTTGAATACGGAGGAAAAGGAGATGCAGGATGGTGTCTTAGACTGGGTTCTCTAGAGAAGTAAGATCAGGGAAATGTCTAGCTGTAAATAGAGAGAGAGAGAGAGGTTTGTTTCAAGGAAATGGTTCATAGAGTTGTGGATGTTAGCAGCAGGCTACTGGCTCCCGTCCCCAAACTCAGAATTCAAAGGATGAAGAGCGCAGCATTGAGAGAAGGCGGCCTTTGCCCGAATGATCATCTAGACTGGATTCAGGTCACACCCACAGGAAATCCTCCTTCCATCAGATCACAACATGGAGGACAGACACATGAGGCGGTGCGTGGTGTCATGCTACAAGACTAAAGCAGTTAACATGGATGTACAGTAGCTAGCTGAGTTTTCTATCTGCCGTATCCATTCTGAAATGGGCTGCAGTTGAGTTTCCTGTAAGGCCTACCTGGATTCATCAGTACTCACATGCAGTATTCAAATTCCAGCCTCCGGGAGGAGTATTTCAGATCCTATATTCTATCTCCTGCACACTCCAACTAGCAGTGCTCAAAGAAGAACTGTTTATCAGCATTTACCACTGTCTGTTAGTGTAAGAAAGGAGCTCTGGTAGCGTAGTGACTATGAATCGGTCTGCGAACCACAAGGTCAGCAGTTCGAAACTACCAGCAGTTCTGCGGGAGAAAGATGAGGCTTTCTGCTCCCGTAAAGATTTATAGCCTCGGAAACCCTGTACAGGGTCTCTATGGGTCGGAACCAACTCCACGGCACATAACAACAACAATTAGTGTAAGAAAGGCCCCCAACGAGATACATTGGCCAAGTGGCAGCATTGATGGACTCAAGCGTGGCAACAGTAGTGAGGTTGGTCCAGGATCGGGCAGTGTTTCGTTCTGCTGTGCATAAGGCTGCTATGAGTCGGTACCGACTCGATGGCACGTAACAACAACGACAAATATTAGTGTCAGAATTTTCTCCTTCCATGAGAGCGGGACCGGGGTTTGATTCCCGGCTGCTGCACTTCTTGCCCAGATGCGCCCCACAGTCAAGTCTCCACTGGTGGAAGACTCCATGTTGTTTTGATGTTGACTAGGTTTAAGGAGCTCTGGTAGCGTAGTGTTTACGAATCGGGCTGCGAACCATAAGGTCAGCGGTTCGAAACTACCAGCTGCTCCGCGGGAGAAAGATGAGGCTTTCTACTCCTCTGATCCATAACGGATGACGGAATGATATGGAACTGGCAGCATTTTGTTCCCATGTTCCTGGAGTCAGAGACCAATCAGGCAGCCATAAACTACAGCAACATTTTACTTTTGTTTCTGACTTATTTTGTAACTTGTTCTTAAAATTTTGGTATTCCAGAAGCTAACATTTGACAAGAATTGAAAAGCCTTAGATGGCTTCTATGGCTTTTCTCAGGAGAAGAGGGTTGGTTTACTTCGTAGGTCATATTCCTGGTTTTCTTTGTCACATAACTAGCTTTATTTTTTTCAAGTGTACTAGTTTCAGACCCCAATGAATGGCTGGATTTTATTTTCTCCTCAGGTGGAAAGGAAGACGTTAACCACTTTTTCAACACATGATATGTGAAGTCCTCTGAATCAAGTTAGCAAAATCTATTTCCTGCCAGATTCCAGGCATTAAAAAGTGGTTTGTTGTTGTTAAGTGCTGTCCAGTCGGTTCAGACCCATTACAACCCTGTACAGGGTTTCCGAGGAGCAGCTGGTGAGCTTGAACCGCCGAGCTGGCAGTTCAAATGGCTTTGCAGTTTGGCACATTAACCCACAGCGCCACCCCAGGAAGGTCCTATTACACATGAGCCTTTGTGGCCAATACGTAGACACTGGCTGTTTCCCAGGAGTATGGCCAGGACAGCGGTCACCCATTCAGGCTGCGGGTGACCCTGGAATCCCACTCAGAGCAGCAAAGGAAGTTCAAGGCAGTCACATCTTGCTCAGCAGACTGGGTTCCAATAATTGACACAAACCCAATGTAGGCCTGGTGTGATGCTGTAGGATAAGCACTGGACTGCTCCCCGAAAGGTCGGTGGTTCACCTCCCCCACCCACAGCTGCTCCTTGGCAACCCTGTCCAGGGTCGTTAAGAGTCAGGGCTTAACAACAACAACAACAACAACAAAGGGAGGAGATGCAGATTCTTATCCTTCTTAGATTCTTAAGGCTGCTTTAATGAAAATACCACACGCAAATGACTTCAAAGAATGGAAGTTTATATTCTCAGGAGACTAGAAATCCTAATTCAATGTGCTGCTTTCTGGGGAGATCCTTCTTGGTCTAACTGCAGCTTCTAGTTAGCCAGCAATCCTTGGAGTCCCTGGACTTGTAGGTTTTCATCTGCTTCCGTCATCACCAGATACCCTGCTAGTCTTCAGTGTATACTTCGGTGCCTCTGTCTAATGCCTCTGTTCTGTTAACTCAGAAACAATTCAACTTGGGGTACAACCTACACTGGCTAATAAGACCTCCTTAACATAACAAAGAAAACCATGTTTCCGTAGAGCATCACACCCACAATTATAGGATTGAGGAGTCTAAGACATATGTTCAGGGTCTACAGTCCAATCTGCAACCCCTTTCTCTTGTGTTCCTCTTCTCTTTAATGTAGGATGATGGTTTCCTCTGAATGGGAAGAATAAACATTAGGGGAGAATCGGAGCCGAGGTGGGATAAGAAGGGCATTCTGCAAGAGGGACTCCAGTCATTCAAGTCTTTTTGCTTAATCCCACACTGAAGACCCTTCTGAAGATAATCAAATTCTTCACCAGTTAGTAGGAAATGGTGAAGGTCAGGGATGAAGAAGAAGATGGGTTTCAACTTGGAATTTATAAATAGTTGAAGGATCTTAATATCGCAACAGACATTAGGATGTTGTTGTTAAGTGCTGTGGAGTTGGTTCGGACTCATAGCGACACTGTATAGTTTCTAAGGAGAGGTTGGTGGGTTTCAACCACTGACCTTGTGGTTAGCAGTCCAGTGCTTACCTTACAGAGCACACCAGGGCTCCAATACTAGGATAATATCAATTGATATCCTAGATTACGTGTTATGCACTTGTATTATTTATTTCTACTAATGATAATCATGGTAATGACGATTGTTAAAGTTGTATGATGGGTGAACCTCTTAAATGGCTGCACTGGAGTTTTCCCATTAGGTGTCTGGTCAAACAGGAGGGAGTCTACAGAAATACAGGAGTATGGGTTCCAGGAAAGCATCCGATGGTATGGTAAATGAATAATGACTATGTAGCACTACAAAATCACCAAAGACAGTAGAATTAGGATTCAAAAATGCTTTGGCAACCACAGACCACCTCTAATCAGAATATATTTCATTTGAATGAAAGTCAAGATATTTAGTTTCAAAATATAAGTGCCTTAATCTCTTAAGAGGGAGGAAGACTTTAGTAACAAGCAGGACAAGTGGGAAGAGAGCTAGGCAGTTTCTTGAGTACAAATTATTACGTGGTATTTGTGGCTGCCACCAGATTCACCATGACCTTTAGTTTCATTAGAAAAGGTAGAGTGTGTAAGCAAAGGAGATGATCAGTCTGTTTTGCTGTGTTTTCTGTCAGACCTAACATTTAAGGAGAAAAGTAAGGAGGTTAGCACGATGCAGAGGACAGTCGACTGACTTGTAAGATGATTTGAAACGATGTCACATGTGGAGCTGAGAAACAGGTGACGGCGGTTAATCATGGAGAAGAGAGGACTGCCTGAGTGTTGGGCGGGGTGGGGAGGGTACCAGGACCTCAGTTCTCCACTCAGAATTCTGATGGGTGAAAATGAGGCAAATGGAGGCCAGGAGTTCCACTAAAATTTTTCAGCTAAGTATTTTCAAATACTTGGGACAACCACAATTTTCATGGGTTGTCCTTTCAAAGGAAGTTTCTGTTTCTCAAATTCCTAAATTCTGTAAATTTAAACCTGTCCCTTTAAATCTTACAGTTCAAACAATGGTCAGTAGATGGCGGTAGGATACCATGGATTTTGCCCAAAGCAGCTGGAATTTCACCCTTAAATATGCTGGAAGTAGATAATTTTTTCTAATTATTATTTAAAGGTGTGTCCTCATTCATTGTTAAGAGAGAAACTGCTGATTTGAAGGGGAAAAAAAATACCCCTCACAAAAGCCAGGAGATAATACTTTCTGATTAAACGGACAAAAAACCCAAACAGCAAACTACATGCCGTTGGATACATTGGGGCTCCTAATGATGACCCTACAGGACGGGGCAGAAGGGCCCCAGAAAGTTCCAAAGGCTAAGTCTTTCTGAAGCTGACTGCCACATCTTTCATTGCAGAAGCTAACCTTTCTCTTCGCCCCACCAGGGTCCCTTCAATGAACTAGAATGATGAGCAGATGCTTTTATTTGACATGGATGCTGCCATAATGGTTTTTTTTTCCTCTAAATATTCGTGGGTGGAAGAATGTGTGTATGTCAATTCAAGGTCCAATTTCCCTTAAAATAAATTTTCAAAAATTCGAATTCCTTTAAAATATATAAATACTGCAGAGCAAAACTAAATCGAAGACAATTGTTTCTTCAAAAGACATTTATTAAAAATCGTATTTATTTTCTTGTATAAGAATATTTTTCACTTACATATTTATGTATTTTAATAGACATATTCTTCAGAAGTGTGCTGAATTAAAGCTTTTTTTTTAGTATTTTAAAAAAATAAATTTTGTTAGGGAAGGAATCTTGGGAAATTTTCACCTCTGAATTCCTTTGGGCGCATTACAGAAAGAAAAGCCTATAATTTTAGACAGTCAAGACTAGAGCAATATTAGTAAGCTCTGCTTATTTATTAGAACTGGATCTATCCAAAAATGTAGAAAATAACCCATGTTAGTGTTTGATTTGGAAAGGGAAAGATGATGCCCCTGTTTATTTTTTATGATTTATTGATTTTTAATCAAAGATCATATTCATGTGGTTCCTGTCTGACAGGTTAACATGTATGTATCTAACACAGCCTTCTCCATGTAATGACCCTTCTGAGCAGACTACAATCAGGCCAGTTTTGCACATTCTGGACTGGCTTGCTCTCTCGTTCTCCATATGTACACACACATATATATATATGCATATAGGCTGGTGTGCACTGCACGATAATGCACTGGACTGCAAGGAAGATTTGAACCACTAGGTCGGTGGTTCAAACTCACCAGTCTCTCCTCGGAAACCCTATACAGGGTTGCTATGAGTCGAGGGATACTCGATGGTATTAAGCAACAACAAATACGCTTGCATGTGTGTCAGAGGAAGAGAGCAGTTAGTCACAAAAGCACATGTCGTTTCCCTTTTCCTCTTCAGCTCTGAGCAGTGAATTAGGCTCTGGGTTTCCAGGGAGACAAACTGTTTTCATTGGCTACATTTCGGGACCCTCCAGGACTCTGACAAGCAGTACCAGTACCGATTCCAGAGGGTCCTGATAGTCATAGCCAGACAATTGCTAAGATTTTCTAAGATGATTTTTCTAGGTAAAAGCCAAGTAAAAAATTAATTTGGGCAAGGACTTCCTATCCACTGTACTCACACAATTTCTTTCCCTTTCATTTCCTCACTTTTCCTCTGTCTCTAGATTTTATTTTCATTGATGGGAAACAAGGGTAGACTTGTTCTCCAGAACACGGGATCAGCTCACTGTCATAGAAAAACGTCTCAGTGTGACCTTCACCAGGCCTTCTGACTTGGTGTCTCATCCACGTTAAGGACACACTTGTTGTCCTAGGGAACAACAGTTGGCCGCGGTTTGTAGCATGAAGGAATGAGAAGCTTTGTTATGATAGTCTTAGCCAAAGACCCTGTGTAAAAAGAAGGTAGCATGCACTTAACATTTAGACCAAGGACAAAGCCTTCTCCTTTGACCAGTAAAATGACCACAGGTATGATGTTGGCTTGGCTGTCTGAAGACTTTATATCTCCCGGTTAAAGGGAAAAATCAAAGAGGACAAAATATTCTCCTTTATTTTGCAAATTTCTTTTCCTAGAAAAAAAAATATATATTCCTCTTACATTTGCAGATGCAATATATAAATAATATACTGCATGCTTTTACTGATTTAATGTGTGTATGGAAAAACTTACAATGTAAAATTTAAGCTTTCTCTATAAATTATAATACTATACAGACATTAGTTTTTTAAAAATTATATTTTTTCTAGAACATTGTTTGAAGGTGATGCTTTTTAACTATATTTTATTTTCTAGAATAAGTCATATGTTTTTCTTGCTTTCCTTTTATTTTTAAATTGAGTATTGTTCAGTGAGAATATTATTCAATAATTCAATTATTCAAAGAATGACACACTTTTGGGGTTTTTTCTTTATATGCATACAAATTTTTGGAGACTTGCTTCAACCAGAAAAATTTTCCTAAGACTTCTGTGGAGTTATATATGTATATTTCTAGATTGCTTAGTTGAAACTCTTAAACATAACTTCTCTCCTTTGTAAAACAACATAGCGTGAGTGAGAGAATTTGTCAGTGAGCAAATAGTCTCATAACACAAAAACACAGGGTAGCATCATGACAGAACCATTTTAAACAACAATACGTGTTCTTTACAATCATTCTATGGTTTGTTACTTCTTGTTGTTGTTGTTGTTTTTCCCAATAAGAAACAGTTAATTATTGAAGAGCTTATATTCCCGGCTTCTGACTGTGCCTTGCAGACCAGAATGTAATGAAACTAAGTTCACACCCTAAGTCCGAACTTCCTGATTTATCTTATATAAAACCTGAACACTTGATCATTGGTGAGTTATTTTAAGTAATGATTTCTCTTTGTTGTATTTCCTGCTTCATGAAGAGTGATTTTTCTTTCTTTTTATTATTAGTTTTTTGTTGTTGTTTTGTGTTTTTTTTTTTTTTTTTTTAACACAACAAAGACAGTGCCTTTCCCTGATATTGGGGAAAAAGACATTATGGGTCTGGCAGACACTCTAGCACATAGATTTATTTAATAACTTGCTATAGTGCGTATTATTAATGATAACACTCATGAACTTGCATACATTGCTTGTTTGGTAAACACACCTAATGGAGCTTTCATAAATGGGTATCCACTGCCCTTTGCCATGGGATTGCCTGCCGTGGAAGTAACTACTTAGAGATCATTGGTGATGTGGGGTCCTGATGAGGTCCATCTCATTATTTGTTTGCAGGACATTTTGTTAAGTCCATCTGTCATTTTCCCGCATGGGTATCTAAAATGTTGTTCTTTTAAATCTATATGACAGATCAGATCTGAATTTCTATAAGTGAATGTGAACATCATTAGCACCTGTAAAATCAAATACTCATGAGAAGGCATTCTTTTA
>NW_006408666.1:7222843-7240801 GCF_000296735.1 Chrysochloris asiatica | reverse complement strand
GAGAAGGCATTCTTTTATCAAATACTCATGAGAAGGCATTCTTTTCTGGTCCAAAACCTGTGAAAGGGTTCCAGGGATGCAGGGCTAGCCTGGAGATGGACACTTTGCTCAGTGTGTACCTCTGATCTATTGGTTAAGAAGAAAGGGGTAAATGGAATGGGCAGAAAGTCTTCTCTGCCTTCACCCTGAGATATCTCAGTTGATTTCAGGACTTTGGGTTTTTGCTTTATATAATTCCATCAACCAATAAAACTTCTTCTGGACATTTAGACTTCTTTTAGACGTTTCCTTGCTCTGTCCCAATACCTGACTTCTTGAGTGTTAGCAAAAGAGATAGAGGAGAATGAAAGAATACTCCGTTAATGAGGCCGATTGAATCATTGCATTGCTCCCTAATTCATTTGTGTGTTACCTGAGTTTTGGGCCATCTTGCCTGTCTGGAATGTCTTTCTCCATTGGGTGGAGGAGTCAGAAAATCACAGGAAAATGTTTGAATGAAAGAATAAAATGTTTGTTCTTGTAAATGTAGAAAACGCTGGCTGTAGCAGTTCTTAAAAGTGCTGCCTACACAGTGCAGAGACTCTAAGCATTACATCTGCTTTGAATATTGGTGGGTGTCTTTGGCCTTTGTGGAGCGGGTTTGAGGCTGCCTTTTGTTGTGGATCGTCCACAGACTCTCAGATGCAGGAGGGCAGGCCTTTCAAAGGCTGCAGCCTGACTTAAGGTTTCTTTTCTTCCCTTCTCCCCTCCCCCACCCTGCATTGTGGTTTTTACTGGGGGGCTTTAGTTTGAAACCCTCACATGAAACTCGCAGTCTTTTTTCTTTCAAGAGAAGACAAGTCCTTTATGATAATAATTACAAAATTTTCAGTAAGGTTTGTAAATTGAATATGCATGAAAATATATTGGCTGATAGCACTACCTTTTGTCCTGAATGAGGTAATCAACAGGAAACTTTGTGTTGGTAGAATGGGAAGTATTTATGGAGATTAATTACAGTCACACTAATCTAAAAAATCCTTTATTAATGTTCTTCCAGTTTTACAGTTTCCAGGAGTAATTGCAGCCACTTACCTGTACTATCTTTCCATAATGCTCTTAATTATATTAGATATTTACTCCCCACCCACCCACTTTAAATCACATTTTAGCAAGTAACCCTGAGTCAGAATATTTTCGAAGGCGTTTGCTTATTTGAAATGAACATTACTTTAGAAAAGTGAAGAAATCAGAGACTCCGGCATTTCAGCAGGCCTTTGATATTTCCGCAGACAGCGATTTGGGTGAGGTGACTTGTGTTTTGCTGAGAAAGGGACTCGATGGAATATTGACAGTTTCCTATCAATAGCGAAACCCTGGAGGTCTGGCCGATCTGTCCTGTACTGATTGACTACTTCTTAATAGACATGTAATTGTTGACAAATTCCTTCCAATAGACTGTGGCAGGCACCCCAGCAAACAAAGGAGATTTCAGGGTGATCGAGACCAGAGTCCAGGCATTTGGCAGAGGCAGGACCTTCTAGGGGAGGGGGTTTTGCTCAGAGTGAATCTTTCCCAGAAAATCTAGGTCAAGGCCTCACCATGGCCATCCTGGGCAATTCTGCCTAAATCGAGAAATGACGAAAATGCCACCTTGTCTCAGTGTGTCAGTTTGCTCAAGATAGAATCCAAGTTCTTTGTGTAGCTTGGTGTTTGATCTTAGGATTTGCTCATATTAAAAATAGATAGGTCTGTATTTATACAAATTTCATGGTATTTATGAAATTTATTATCAAGAATGTTTTTAGCTGGTTTAACGCATTATAAAACCTATCAGCCTGATGATTAGAGAAAACAAAAATAGGCTATTCCGATGATTTCAGAGGTTTGGGCAGTGACTAGGATATGGACCTATCTATGTATATGTATTTCAGTTTGGAAATCAGCCCATTCACTATGAAAACACAAACCAGAGGAGTAGGCAAAGTGTACCCAAGAGCACCCCGTAGCCTCCAGCTCAGCTTTACTCTGTCTGGCCCAAGCTGCCTGCCCAGATCAATGCCTGGCTGAGAAATCGCTCTTGAAAGTTTGCCTTGCAGGATGCAGTCCCTGGTCAGTTCAGTTTCAGTAAATCTCTCTCCTTGGGGGCGCTTACTCTCTACCACTGGAGACCACAGTTACTTTTGGTGCTTACAATAGGGGACAAGGCAAGGCTACCTAGATCTGCAAGCTGGCGGCCGCTAATCAATACAATAAAATAAAATGTAAACAAAGTGGAAATGCAACCCCGGCCTACTGGGAATAAAATAACAGACAAATTGACAGATCAAGGCAGGTCTAATGGGATCAGTGAAACGTGTCCCCAAATAGCCAGTGAGTGCACCAAGGTGACACTCCTGGCTGCCTGCTGGTATCCTGCATGGCACTGAAGCAGTTCCTTCACTTGTGCCCTGAAGACCTTGCCTTCTGACTTTGATTCATATCGATCAAATCGGCGGCGGATGAAATCCCACAGCACACAGCAAGACAAAACCTGAGCATTCTGTGTAACTTCGAGAAATCCCAGGGAAGCCCTTCGCAACCCTCTCTTTATGCATGAAGGAGAACCAGAGTGCCCATATATTTCAGGAAAATGTACAAACTCGCTAAGTAGATGTGTAGGTCTGATAGCTCTCAGGTTTCGCGGCAGAAGAACGAGCCAGATAAGAATCATGTGGCTGTTACTTGTTGTCAAATTCAAACCCCTAATAGAGATTCATTTGAGGGCGAAGAGATTATTTTTTAAAGTTGAATCTTTGTCAGCTGTAAGCATTCCTCAACAGGCCGGCTTTTGCAAACAGCTGCTTCACAACGTTCTGTGTGTGTGTGTGTGTGTGTGTGTGTGTCCATTAATTCAGAATTACTCCAATTACAAGCTTTTGATGCTCTGAAACCCTCTCTGTAACCCAAAAGAGATGGAGAGCCCTCGGCCCGTCCAATCAGATCATTTTCCCTGCCGCCTGCAGCAGATGTAAGCAATTTACTTTTTTATTTCTGCATATTCAGTGTGAGCGGAGCTGTTGGGGCCCTTTCACCCCCGAGCCTGCAGGATTCTAACCCTATCAAATTAAAGCATTTTGCTCACTTATTCCCAAACGCTTTGCTGGCGCTAAGCAGACATCCCACTGCATAGCAATGACGGGTGTTCGTGTCCACTCATAGCCCCAGCCTAATCAGAGATTATTAAGGGAAATATACAGTGGTTTAATTTGATGAGATTGGTTATAGGTACTGCCGCTAAAGGTCACACTTCTGCGTGTATCTCTCTCTGTCTCTGTAATATTTTCTTCTCGCTTGACAATCCTGAGCTGAAAACAATAGGCCAAGACGACACATTTATTTTTGACATGCAGTGATGAACTCAATAGGGGTAAAGATGAATTATTTAAAGATTGCATAAATAAACATCCTGGGCCAGGTTTTGGTTACATCTTTCCCTTTGTGCTCTGCCGATGATGCTGTTTCCTTAAAAGACCATGTTCAAGAAATGTGTGTCTTTGGGGCAGGACCACGTTTACATGGAGAGCCCAGATAGGCTGTAGCCAGATGGCTGGCTTGTCTGAACTCCTGTTGCTGGCTGGGCAGAGGGGCTGGCAGCTCCCAGCTCCCAGGAAAAGGAGCCTCACAAGAACTGATTTGCTTCCCTGACCCAGGAAACATCACCTACTGGGAGCTAATTGAGACAGCCTGCCTGCACCAATGGGAGAGGAGGGGCCCTGGGGGCTCTGGGGACTGTTTATTTGCATCCTGAGTTTTGGGGAAGGAGGATGGCTTAGCCCCCCTGACAAGGAGAGAATTATCTGGCTCTCTCTTTTCATTTGAGGGTTGATTTTGATACCAAGCATTTCTTCTTCAATAGACAGTTCCTTTTGGATTTTACTGCATCCATGTCTGGAGGAAGGTATCCTGTTGATGCAATGGGATGAGCTATTAACCGCAAGTTCAGGTGTTCCAACTCACTAGCCTCTCAGCAAAGATTTGCATCTTTGGTGTCAATGGGTTGGTTTTATTATTATTATTATTTTGGGGTTTTGCTTATGTCTTGAGGACCTATAGGCAAAGACAAGAGCCCCATTTATTTGGAGTGCTTAGCCATTTCTCTGTTCCTTCTTGTTGTTGTTGTTGTTGTTGTTTGGAAATCCAGATATTGCCCAAGCTGCCAGGAAAGCACAAGGGCACCTTCTAATCTTCTGTCAAACTTGATGGCTTCTGTCTATGTGTTCATGCAATAGCCCCACTGTAGGCTGCTTTACCTAGAAATTTACATGAAAATTGCTTTATGCAGCTGTATGTAAAAATTCAAGCCGCGCATGTCCCTGTCTCATGCAGGTCAATCCGGAGTTGTGGTATTGTTGCCAAAAACAATTTGTTTTCATTCATGGAAAGGATGCAGTAGAATGGGGCTGGAGGAGGACAGAAGAGGGCTCTTGAGGACAGCACTTGTGTTTGAGGGAGCTGCTGGGGAGGGGCCAGCCTGCTCTATCCCTCCCCCTCGTGCTTCCTGAGGTAACTCTTTATGCCTTGTTACTTGAATTCTTCATATGTGAACATCAGTTACTTCTGGCTTGCTAACTATTACCTTGCTCATATTAATGTATTTGAAAATCTGCTACAACAACGGGGATGGCTAAGGGATAAAGCTCCTACAGAAACCTTACTGTGTACTCGGAGCTCTGGTAGCGTAGTGGTTACGAATCGGGCTGCGAACCGGAAGTTCAGCAGTTCGAAACTACCAGCTGCTCTGTGGGAGAAAGATGAGACGATCGGCTCCCGTAAAGATTTACAGCCTCAGCCTCAGAAACCCTATTCAGGGTCGCTATGGGTTGAAACCGACTCGACGGCACTTAACAACAACAACTCTTTCAGATGGGTCCACAACGCCACAGATCCTCCCTCCATATGTTGTATTGTTTTTATTTCTAAGCTTCTTGAAATGTGATCACTGGACGTAATAGAAAACTTATAATAATAATGGTAATGATAATCACAGAGCACTTTGCAAGAACTAATTGGGGATGTTTAGGTGGAGTGGGTCTGTTGGGGTCCTGATACGCTACCTCCCAGTCTAAAGAGTGGGCACAGTGTGTGTCCTGATAGAGGCCTCTGGAGGTCACAGGTCAGAAGTCTGGGGAGTGATTTCTACATTCCCATCCGTTGCCGGGCCTTGGAGTGAACACTTTCTTAAGCTTTTAAGGAGAAACATCTTGAGGAAAAATGGCAGTTTCTTAACTTTGTTGTTGTTGTTGTTAACAAGTTGTTGTTATCCAGTCAGTTCCAGCTCATAGTGACCTGTAGAGGGTTTCCAAGAAGCAGCTGGTGTGCTTGAACTGCCGACCTGTGGCTAACTGTCCAGTGCTGGTCCTACAGTGCCACATCAGGACTTTAGTGAAAGCTTTATAGATTTATATATGTGTTGTGCCTTTTTGTATTGATCACAATTCTTTATCATTATTGATCTGATGAAGGACTTTCCCAATAGCCCCCATTTCTATTTATGTTGTTGTTGTGAAGTGCCATCGAGTCAATTCCGACCCATAGCGACCCTGTATAGGGTTTCCAAGGAGCAGCTGGAGAGCTTGAACTATTATATACCCTAGTAAATAGCTTTACTCAGAAGAATTTTGTCATGGCTTGGATCAGAGAAGCTTCGAAATGGCCAATGAATTTGGTGGTGGAGAGTGTTTGGGAGAAGACCATTTATTTCCTCCACGGAACCAACCTTACCTATTTATGTCCTTGATGACACCATTTCAGAACTTTTTGATGCCTTTTCCATATTTCTGAAGCTCTTTGTTGTCTCCTATTTTAAAACCCTTGGATATGCATTCTCTTTACTTAGCTCCAAGCTAACTTTTCTCGTCACAAAGTAAACTTAAAATCATCTGAGGGAGATAATAAAAGGCCCTGTCTTGCAATCATAAAATACATTATTAAAAATTGTTTGTGTTCCATCTTTCTACTTTAAAATCACAATGCTGTCATGCCTGCCACCTCACATTTTTGTTTTATTTGGATTTGTGTGTGTGAATTCAGTGAGAGTTGACATGGGAGAACATCAGTTTTACACTCATTGTTTCATTGCAATGATTACAATCTCCTCCATGCATCATCATTCAACAGGATTTGCTTCCATTCTCTCTGTTTTTTGTTTGTTTATTTTTCTTCTATCTGTATATTTACTTTGCAAGGGAGGCAAGCTACTGTGCTTCTTTGGAATTAAGTGATTGGCCAGTTGAGAGGATGCTCCTTTGACAAATAAGCCTTATCGTGGCAAAAACTTTTCTTAGGTTTTGTTGTTTTTGTTGCTAAGTGCTATGAAGTTGGTTCCAACTCAACCGCCCTATACAGGATTTCCCAGAAGCAACTGGTGGTTTTGAACCACCAACCTCCTGGTTAGCAGAACAGTTCATATCCCACAGCACCACACCAGGTCTCTTACAATATAATCCAGGCTACTTGACAACCCATGACAGTGGTGGTTGTGTGCCGCTGCGTCGATTAGAATTGCCAAGGCTGTAAATGGATAGAGAAGCAGAAAGCCTCATCTTTCGCTCATGTTGTTGTTAAGTGCTGTCGAGTCAATTCCAGCTCACAGCGACCCTGCATAGGGTTTCTTAGGAATGGCTGGTGAACTTAAAACTGCTAACTTTGCAGTTCAAACCAACCTTGCAGTCCAGCGCATTAACTGACAAAGGACTCCCATGTAGCAACTGGTTATTCGAACTGTTGACCTTGCGGTTTGCAGCCCAGCCCATAACCCACTAAGCTATCAGGACTCCTTTAACAAGCCATGGTGGTGTTGGTTATGTGCTGTGGAGTGGGTTCCAGCTCATAGCGACCCTGTACAGGGTTCCCGAGGCTGTAAATGTCTATGAGAGCAGAAAGCTTCACCTTTCTCTGGTGGAACAGCTGGTAGTTTTGAACTGCTAACTTTGCAGTTCACAGCCCGATTCTTAACCACTACGCTACCAGAGCTCCTTTGATACACCATGTTGTTGTTAAGTACCATGGAGTCAGTTTGGATTCATAGCGACCCTGTATAGGGTTTCCAAGGCTGTAAATCTTTCCAGGAGCAGAAAGCCTCATCTTTCTCCTATGGAACAGCTGGTAGTTTCAAACTGCCTACCTTGAGGTTAGCAGCCCGATTCATAACCACTACACATAAAAGTGTGATCCCATTTGAGAGCTTCATTCTTAGAAAACCTCATGTTGCTGTTGTTACGTGCCAGTCAGTGAGTTCCAAGTCAGAGCGACCCTTGTGCTGCCAACCGACCCTCTGGTTAAGTGTACATCCTACAGGGCCAAATCCTGTTTTGTGTTGACAGTAACAGATATGGGTAGATCCAGGTAACACACTGAAAGAAAGAAGAAGCTAACTTTGCAATCACTTTAAAAATATATATATATTTTGCAGACTGATGTTATTCTGGTCCCATCATCATCCTGAAATGTTTTAATAGACCCTACAACATGTTAAAGGAGGTCTTCTCCCTTCCTGAGTCTTTACATGGCCTGCATGTCATTACATACCTTTCAGCTGCCCCGTGCATCACCAAGTAGCCACGAGGGTGTCCCTGCAGAGGAGGAAGGCTCGTGGGCAAATCCCTGAGAGGTGGTCCACTACGGCTGGCTCAGAGTTAGATGTTGGACTTCTACAACGTCCTCTGACGTTCCCTATGCTGTGCACGGGTTCAGTACACAGTGGCCAAGAATGTCACACATGCATCCTGTCCCTCTCACTCGCCTTCGTGATGAACTGACTTAAGGGTTTTCCTGGTAAGTTTTCATATAACGTTGCCTTCTGGAAATTATTGGTCTGTCTTTTCACCTTTTAGTAGTAAATTGTCTTCAGGGGAGGAGACTTAGTGTGTGGCTGTTGGAGACATACAAGGGAGTTTCCCAAAGTTCATGGAAAGTCGGGTTGAAAGATAGTTTGGTTTTCCTGTGAACTTGCTGAAGCCCCTCGGATCCTTCTGTAATCCTCTGGACTAAAAGAACCCCGGAATTGGTGGGTGAGGAAGGGAGGGCAGGGGGTTATGTGGAGTTTTACCAAGGCTGTTTCAGAGTCTGGTAACTTCTGAGAAATGAGAACCTTTTAGTCAGTTCCTGCATCCCTTTTGGTTTGATACAATGGATTTGGCAACTGCCAACCACCAGGTCAGACCCCTGAAGGTGTAGTGATTTACACGTTGGGTTGTTGACCTCAGGATCGGAAGTTAGAATTCCCCAACTTCTCAGGGGAAGCAAGATGAGACTTTGTATTCCTGCAAAGATTCACATCCTCAGAAACTCCATACAGCAGGGGTGGGGAACGTCCGGCCCATGGGCTTTCTGTTGTTAAGTGCCTTCGAGTCGATTCTGTCTCATAGCAACTCTGTATACGGTTTCTGAGGTGTGAACTTGAACTGTTGACCTTGTGGTTCAAACCAACTCTGCTGTCTAGTGCATCATTCTGAAGTCCCCACAGAATGAGTCCTATAAGGCCACAAAATCATTTGGTCTGTGCCTGCCAACGTAACCACAGGCACGACCCATAATTCAATGTATCAAAAGCTGTTTTCAAAACAACATACATTTATATGAAGTGACTTATAATAGTAGTATAAAAATTAAGGACCTAGCAAGGAACATTAATTAAGGCATGGGCAGGACCCATACAAGTCCATGACGGGACAGCACATGTGGATCTTGTTGGCTGCCCACGGTACATCTACCTGCATTGTCATTACTCAGAGGACAGTCAGTGCCAGGCAGACTGGGAGTGTCCACCTTGTGAACGTGTTTACACGCTGTGGGGAAGTTACGGCCATCAGGTGATGAGACCAGATGTGATGGGATGATCCCTCGCAACATTGACAGCCTTGCCTCCCACAACGGATGACAACACTGCCGACCTCTCTGCCCACACTGACGACAAATCTGATGCAATCTTTATCCACACGTCCACCATCAACAACCCTCACAAACAGAATCTCACAAGAAGAGTAAGGAAATTGCAGAAAAGACCTTAAGAGTCAATGATTTCAACATTGGATATGTTCCAAACCGAAAACGCAGGATCAATGCAAAATAAACCACATTGCTGGTGACACACACTGTGGCTAGTTCCTCAAACGTAAGTGGTGTGACACCCTACACATGGCGACCACAAGGAAAGAAAAGCTGATACAGCATTGATCTTTCCAAGAGAAATGGACAAATCATGGATATTTTTGTTGAAGTCAAAGGCAAAGGTCTGTGCCTCTTTTGTGGGGATGCATTGAAGTTGTTGTTAAGTGCAGTCGAGTCAGTTCTAATTCACGGCGACCCCGCATAGTGTTTATGATGAGCAGCTGGTGAGTTTGAAATGCCAACCTTTTGGTTGAAACCATCCTTGCAGTCCAGCACATTAACCTGCAGCCCATACCAGGACACCATGCGACATGTTAGCAGTAATGCAAAAAGCCAACCTGGAGCATCATTGCAGTTCCCAGCATGCTAAACTCACTGAATTGGGAGGCCAAGGGCATCTGGATAAAATCAGTGCTCTTCAGCGGAGGAGTGGGGACTCACAACAGTCCTCCTTCGCAAGGCCTCATTGTAACAGAGACAACGTTAGTCAGCTGAATCATGTAGTCAGAGAACTAAATGCAAAGAAGCTGAGGCCTCTCGTAGAGGGAACGTTTGTGAAAGAGTGTGTGGTAGCACCAGATAAAGTACAATTCTTTCCGGATGTTAGTTTGTCTTGGAGAACCATCTCAGATCAGATTACTGACTTAGCACAAGATATTGCAAAAACATTGAAGGATTCTGCAGAAGATTTCCAGTTTTTCTCTCTGGCTTGTGAAGAGACAACAGACAACAGGAATACTCCCTGTCGGGAAACTTGATGACAGTGAGTGGCTGTGTGAGCCAGCGTTCATGGTGGACATTTCCAAGTACCTCTCAGAGCTGACCATCAGACTGCAGGGTCCCAGCCAGCTTCTAGAGCTCCCTCTTTCAAAAGTGACGTCATTTGGAACTAAATTAAGGCTTCGAACGTGCAGCTTGAAAGTAATAACACGGTGCATCCCACACTCCAGAAGCAAAAACAGCTTCCACAACACTTGAGTGTGCTGGTGAATGTGTGAAAGTAATTGAGGCATTCAATGAAACATTCAAGGACCTGAAAAGTAGACAAATGGAAGTGAACGTCTTTGTGACAGTGTTCTGCGTGAACCAGACGTTGTGCTTGAAAACCTACAACATGAAATCGCTCAGCTAAAAAGCCATGATGAGCTGAAAGGTTGGTACAAGAAACATTAGTTACATAAGCCATAATGAGTGTCCCACTTTGAGGAGACATGCACTGAAATTGTATCTGTGTTCAGAACCACTACTGCTATGAGCAGTTCTTTACAAAACTTATCATTGCAAAGAGTCGACTGAACTCCAGACTGACGGAGGCAAACCTGGACAAATCGTTTTGCATAGCAACAGGATCGCTGTCAGCTAACATCACACACCTCACCAAAAAGAAGCAGTTTCGTCCTTCACATTGGTGGTGGTTATGTGCTGTGGAGTCAGATCCCACTCCGGCGGCCCTGCATAGGGTTTCTGAGGCTGTAAATCTTTACTGGAGTAGAGATCTCAGCTTTCTCCTGTGGAACTGCTGACCTTGAGGTTAGCAGCCTGATTCATAACCACAATGTTACCAGACCTCTGTAACCATCACATTAGGGGTGAGTTAATTAGATGTTTGATCAAATATAGCAGGCTAATTTTTAAGATGATAATTTTATTTGGCCCTAGAATGATGCTGTAAATATCCAAATGGGTCTTGGCAGAATAAAGGTCTCCCACCCTGGCTACACAGGGTTGCTATGAGTTGGAACTGACTCAGCAGCACACAACAACCACATTACACACAATGGGCTGATCAGCAGAAACTGGGCAGAAAATTTACTGAAATATAGATAGGTGAAGAATCTAAATCAAAAACTCAAGTTAAAAGTGTATTCCTAAGGGTTCCTGGTAAAAATATTTGGGTTATTCATGAGTGATTTCACCTTCCTCAATCTTTGAGGCAACCCCCCCCCCAAAATATATATATCTATATATCTATATATTTGTATTGTATTGCTATGTGCCGTCGAGTCGGTTTCGACCCATAGGAAACCTAAACAGGGTTTCCGAGGCTGTAAATCTTTACGGGAGCAGAACGCCTCATCTTTCTCCCGCGGAGTAGCTGGTAGTTTCGAACTGCAAGAGTTAAAATGTTAAAAGTACTTCAGTATGATATATAGAAACAGGATTAAATAACTGCTTTCCTTCTGTTGTAGTAAACGATTCTCACATTGTGTTATTGGGATTCTTTCCATTTAGAAATCAGATGATGTTACGATATTTGAAAGACACCGGAAGTTTAAACAGGTTAGAGTCCACTACATGTAATTCTAAGACCTGCCACTAGGAGCAGTGGTGTAGTTTAGGTCTCCCAGGCTAAGTGGAGTCCAGGGAGGATTATGTAATTTTTGTATATGAATACGATTTTCCACAAAGCAGAGCTACGTGCTCAAGCAATAAAACTATCTTTTCACCATTCTTTATCTGTGCTTGTATTGGAAAGTAAATAGGATATCATTTGAAAATGAGAAAAGAATGCCTAAGTATGGCTATAACACCAATTCACACCAGTCCAGGTGTTCTTACTGTTAATTTAGTCGAGTACTGGGTTTGCAATTGCAGGAGAGAGGTAAGGATTTCTGCGCCCCTAAAAAGTTATAGCATCAGCAACCCTGGGGAGCAATTCTACTTTGCTCTCCCTGTAGGGTCACTAAGAGTGGGAGTCATCACACTGGCAGCGAGGAGGGGGATGGGGAGGCTTACAGTACCATCATGGATAACACTGAGACGTTACTCAAGTACAGGTCACTATGAGTCAGAACTGCTTGGATGGCACTAAACAACATACAACAACAACAACAGCAGAAGAATTTTAAATCATTTTTTAGCATCTATTGGTGGTACTGTAGGATGTGTATGGGACTGCTAGTCACCAGGATGGCAGTTCAAACCCACCAGGTGCTCCATGGGAGAAAGATGAGGCTTTCTGCTACCATAAACATCTACAGTTTTGGAAGTCTTGGGCTGTGTTGCTGTGAGTTAGAACAGAGTCATGGTGATGGGTTTGGGTTCCGTGTTTGTATTGATAAATTCAAGAAGAGGAGGGGGAGGAAGAAGAAAAAGGGGTATATTCTAAGCCAAGAAAAAAAAAAAAAAAATCCAAAACAACTTCAATAGATTCCAAAATAATTACATGGGTTAAAAAACGAATCTACCGAAAATGATTCAATTTAGAAATTTTAATATGGCTCTGGTAGCGTAGTGGTTACGAATCGGACTGCTAACCTCAGGGTCATCAGTTTGAAATCACCAGATGTTCCGCGGGAGAAAGATGAGGCTTTCTGCTCCTGTAAAGATTTACAGCCTCGGAAACCCTGTTCAGGGTTGCTATGAGTCTGAACCGACTCCACGGCACATAACACCACCACCACCACCAACATTCTAAATATCTATCAGATGAATAAATTGATAATAAATATAAATGTTACTGAATGCTTCCAAAACTGTAGTGAAAAGCAAATTCATAGCATTATTATATAGACAAAAGAAAAAGTAGTGAGGTAACCACTCAATTCAGGAAGATTGTAACAACTATTAAAAAAAAAAAAAAAAGAACCAATATTGACACATTATGATAAGTAAATAGATACAGATGTGTCCAGAACACTGTGTTTATGAGAAAGTTAAATTTCCAGATAAAACTCTGGTAAATAAAATAGACAATAATAATAAATACTTGAGAATAGTTTTAACAACAAATGTAGAGGAGATAAAAATGTTATGTCTGCTTTATATAAGTAGCATAGTTGTTACTAATCAGGCTGCTAACCTCACAGTCATCAGTTCAAAACTACCAGCTGTTCCGCGGGGGAAAGATGAGGCTTTCTGCTCCTGTAAAGATTTACAGCCTCGGACATCCTGTACAGGGTCGACTATGAGTCGGAACCGACTCCACAGTACATAACAAAAACAACTATTAAAATTTTGAGACTCTCAGTTCAATAGATTTTAAAAAATCAATTAAAAAAGAATATATAACCTATGTATGCTAATACCACTTAAAACAAAAGCTTTTGGGAAGAGGGTTGTAAATCAAATACATTTCATCAGACAGTTTGAAAGAATATGTCTTCAGACTGCAAAAGAATGTCACTGGTCTTTGAATACAAATGTTTTGGAAACCTTGGAATATATATCTCAAATGATATGGATATAATTTTCAACAACATTTCTCACATGAGAATCAGATATTTATAGAAATATATGTAAGTATTAATGGTATTGTTTATATCATGTTTGTTGTTGTTGTGAAGTGCCATTGAGTCGATTCCGACCCATAGTGACCCTGTATAGAGTTTCCAAGGAGCGACTGGTGAGCTTGAACCACCGACTTTGCAGTTCAAACTGACTTTGCAGTCTGACGCATTAGCCCACAGCGCCACTACAGAATGCAATAAACACTAAGGCTTCCTCGTGCGGCACTGGGGAATAATGCACCGGGCTGCAAAGTCAGTTGGAATCACATAGTTGGCAGTTCAAATTCTCCAGCCGCTCCTTGGAAACCCTGTATAGGGTTGCTATGAGTCAGTACTGACTCGACAGAACTTAACAACAACAACTACAACCAAACATTAAACAGAATCGACAGATGAAAACTCCCCTAAAAACAGCTTTAATTTTTGAAGGTGATATTTTTAACCTGTAAGACCTGAAATAATCATTAAGAGAAAATATTAACATGAATATAACAGAAAATGTATTAAGATAGCTGCATACCAAGTAACAGCAGGATGACCAGACTTGATTGCTTGTAACTTTTCTATGCTTTACTGATACTGTGTTTTCCACAAATGGAAGCCTTGTGGCAGCGCTGCATCGTGGAAGCCTATCAGCGCCGATTCTCCAACATCCTGTACACACTTCATGTCTTTGTATCACATTTTCCTAATCCTCACAATATTTCAAAAAGTATAGATTTTTTGCACACTTAATAGACTACAGTGTATTGTAAACACAACTTTCCTATCCCCTGGGAAACAAAACAAACAAACAAAAAATGTGCAACTCGCTTTATTGTGATTATGGCTGTCTGGAACTGACTCTGTAATATTGCCAGGTCTGTCTGTAGATGTGAACTTTCCATAGGTGCCTATATACCAGTAATAAACCATTAGACGTATGATGGAAACAACTCATTCAGAACAGACAATGCATTGAGAAGCATAAGGGAGTCTTGAGAAAATGGAGAAACATTCTCAAATGAGAGGCTGAGATACTTGTATTGTTGTTGTTGTTGTCAGGTGCCATCGAGTCGGAACCGACTCATAGTGACCCCATGCACAGCAGAACGAAACAATGTCCGATCTTGGGCCAACCTCACTACCGCTGACACACTTGACGCCATCAATGATGCTACCTGGCCAATCCATCTCGTTGGGGGTCTTCCTCTTTTTCTCTGACCCTCCACCTTATCCACCATGACATCCTTCTCCAGCGACTGTTCCCTCCGGACAATATGTCCAAAGTATGACAGATGAAGCTTAGCCATCCTGGCCTCCAAGGAGCACTCTGGCTGCACTTCTTCCAACACAGATCTATTGGTTCTTTTGGCAGTCCATGGCACTTTCAGTATTCTCTGCCAACACCATAACTCAAAGGCATTAATTCTTCTATGATCCTCCTTATTCACTGTCCAGCTTTTGCATCCATATGAGGTTATTGAAAATACCATGGCTTGAGATACTTGTATTAAGCACATGCTAAAGGTGGCCTTACAAATTAGTGCAGAAAATGATTTTTTCAAAATATGGGGTTAACTAGTGAGTTATTTGAGAAACATGCAATAGCACATATATCTTATTAACGGTCCAAGAGGAGGAAAATAGCCTCCAGAAACGACAACAAAGTAAGAATACAGAACAGCTCGTGCTTGAACTGGGGGCAGGTCACTTCACATCAGTAATTGTTTAGATGCCGCCAGGAGTCGAGGCTTCCTGGCTGCCAGTTAGACCCCACATTCTCATCCTCACACTGCTTTGTGGATCCTTTGAATGGATCCAGCCCACCACTTTTTTCTCTCTCCTTCCTTTTTTTCTAAAATTGTTCTAGTCTTATCCTGTTGATTTCAAGATCTGTGATCATTAAGAACTCCCCTACATCTTCAGCCTCTTTTAGAGCATTTTCTAAAACATGAGACAATCCACTAGAAGATTGTCTATTCCCTTAAGACTCTCCTACCCTTCATTGAAGGCTATTGGTCTTTTGTAGTATCATATTTCAAGATCTGGAGATGGAGAATTTTACTGTCAGATCCACAATATTTCCCTTCTTGCTGCCTAAGAACCACAGACCTTAAAACTCTGCAATCCTGTAGGCTATCCACTGTCTTTTTGGTACTCTTGGCACTCTTCCTCATTCTCTGAAGATTGTATCTCCTGGCTCATGGTTTTTATTTTCATCTGTGTTTGGGCTGCCACTTTGGTGACTTAATCATCACCATCCATCTTTCATTCTATATGGGACCACACGCTTTCTTGTCTTTCTCATTTTTTGTTGGCATTAGTTGCCATCAAGTTGATTCTGACTTATGGCGACTGTAGGTGTGTAGAGTAGAACTCTCCACTAATGTCTCTTCTAGACTTCTGATAGAAATTGTAATGGAAATTGTAATCCCATTCCCAACATTTTCCACTTCCTCGAGCTGCCATAGAGAAACATCATAAAATCGGTGACTTGTAAGAACAGAAATGTATTGTTTCACAGTTCTGGAACGTGTTAGCTTCCAATTCATAGTGATCCAATGGACGACAGAACAAGACACTGCCCAGTCCTGTGCCACCCTCACAATTGTCACTATGTTTGGACTCATTGCTGTAGTCACTGTGTCATTGCACCTCATAGAGGGTCTTCCTTTTTTTTTTTTTGCTGACCTTCCACTTTTCCAAGCATGATGTCCCTCAGAGACTGGTCCTTTCTAATAACATATCCAAAGCACATGAGGTGAAGTTTTGTCACCCTTGTTCCTAAAATATAATCTGTTTGTACTGATTTGTTAATTTGTGTCACAGTCCATGATATATTTAATATTCTCCACCAATACTGTAATACAAGTCTTCTCTGGTGTTCCTTAATGTCCAACTTTTGCACACATACATTGTAGTTGTTGCCAAGAACCCTAGAGTTGGTTCTGACAAATAGCGATCCTGTGTAGGTTTTCCAGGAGTCCTGCTGTGGCACTGTAGGATAAACACTAAACCGCAAGGCTGTATGAACCACATGGCCAGTGGATCAAATTCACCAATCGCTCTTCAAAAATCCTACACAGGGTCAATATGAGTCAGAACCAACTGACTTGAAAGCACTTAAAAACAACAATAGGTTTTCCAATGCTGTAAATGTTTGTGGGAGCAGAAAGTCTCATATTTCTACCACGGAGCAACTGGTGTGCTCAATCCATAACATAACTGACTTTGTGGTTATAGCAGTCAGTACTGAACCTACATTGCCACAGCACTATGGTTACATGCATATTCAATGGTGAGAATTACCTTGGATTGGGTCAGACATGCCTTAGAGAGGTCTTTTGCAGCAGATTTACCTAATGCAATATGTCATTTGAGTTCTTGACTGCTGCTCCCTTGGGAGTTGATTATAGATCCCAGTAAAGTGAAATCCTTGACAACATCAATATTTTTTCCATTTATCTTAATCACCACAGAATGACAAACTGATAGTGGTGGAAACGTGCCCTGGAGCCTACTAGTCTGAATTCAGGGTGTCTAAGATTCCAAGACAAGATTCCTGCTAGCTCTCTGTGTGCCCGGTGGCTCCAAGAGCTCCTTGATTTGTAGAATGCGTCTTCCTATATCCTTTGTGTTTTGTGTGACTTTGTGCTACTTTCCTCTCATAAAAGGGCACTGCTCAGATTTTATTGGGGTCCACTTTATTCAAGTACGATTTGCTATTAACTTAACTAATAGCATCTTCAAAGGCCCTGTCTCCAAACAAGCTCACATTCATGTGTACTAGCGGTTAGGACTTCTATACATCGTTTTAGGAGACACAGTAGGCTGTCCCATCTTAGTATATAACTACACTGAGAACCTAACAATGGTCCCTGAGGACTTCTTTTCTTTGTCTGCTATTTCGCTCCATCTACCCTCTCCCCACCTCACTAGGTACCACAGTGTTACTGGGGGGAATTAATTCATCAGACTCCCATCTCCCCTTATCCTTCTGCAACCTGTTTTTATCACAAAGTAAGCAGTTCACAATCAGACCTCATACTTCTCCAGTCCACTTGTTTAGACAACTTTTGACTATAATGAAAATTCCTTATGTGATATTCAAGGCCCATGATCTGACCCTCTCTTTCTTCCCCTAGATACCATACACCTTGAAAGGTTTTCCCAGTTGAGTGCCTTTGCATGCAGCCTTCATGAAAGGTGATTCTCTCAGCTGTATGTAGGCCTGGTTCATTCTCATCACGCATGTCTTCTACGTGAGTGACCCTATACATAACAGAATGATACACTGCCCCATCCTGCACCACCTCACACTTTTTGTCACGTTTGAGCCCATTCCTGATGCCACTGTGCCATTTCATCTCATTGGCAGTCTCCTCTTTTTATCTGATCCTCGACTTTAACAAGAACAAAGTCCTTCTCCAACCATCTTATGTCTGAATTATGAAAGACAATATCTGGCCATCCTGGCTTCCAAGGAGCTTCTGGCTGCACTTCTTCTAATAGAGCTTGTTCTTTTGGCAGTCCATGGTACTTTTAATATTCTCCTCCAACACTGTAACTCGAATGCATCGAATCTTCTGTCATCTTCCTTATTCATAGTCCAACTCTA
>NW_006408666.1:7207348-7222128 GCF_000296735.1 Chrysochloris asiatica | reverse complement strand
AATGATATCCTTTATTCCATGTCCTCTTCTAAATCCAGCGGGAACCTCAGGAAGTTCTCTGTCAATGTATGGTTGCAGCTGTTTTAGTATTACTGTTAGTAAAACTTTGCTTGCATGTGATATTAATGATAATGTCCAAAGATTTCAGCATTCTGTTGAGTCACTTCTCCTTGGAATGGGAACAAATATGGATCTCGCTCAGTCAGTTGGCCAAATAGTTGTCTTCCGAATTTCTTGGCATAAATAAACAAGTTTCTCCAGTGCTGCATCAGTTTGTTGGAAGATTTTCATTTGTGTTCCATCAATTTCTGTTGGCTTGTCCTTTGCCAAACTCTTCGATACACTCTGAAATTCTTCCTTCATTATCGTTGGCTCTGGATCATAGGCTACTTCTTAAAATGGTGGAGCATCGACCGTTTCTTTTGGCACGTTGACTCTGTGCATGCTTTCCATCTTCTTTTAATGGTTTCTGCATCATTTAATATTTTATCCATGTTGTTGTTTTTAAGTGCTGTCGAGTCAGTTTTGATCATAGAAACCCTGTATAGAGTTTCCAAAGTGTGGCTGGTGAGTTTGAACCACCAACCTTACAGTGCAAACTGACCTTTGTTTAGGTCCTGCACATTCTCCTGTAGTTCCTTCAATATTGCAAGTTGAGGCTTGGAATTTTTTCTTCAGTTCCCTCAGCTGAGTGTTTTCTTCCCTTTTGATTTTCTAACCCCAGGTCTTTGCATATTTCATTATAATATTAAGCTTGTCTTCTCAAGCTGACCTTTGAAATGTTCTGTTCATTTCTTGCATTTCCTCACTTCTTCCATTTGCTTTAGCATCTCCATGTTGGAGAGTCAGCTTCTGTGTCTCTTCTGACTTCCATTTTGGCCTTTTCCTTCTTTCTTGTCTTCTTAATGAACTTTTGCTTTCTTTCTGCATGCCATTCTTAATATTATCTCACAACTCTTCTGGTGATTGGTCTTTAATGTCTCATGTATCAAATCTGTTCTTCAGATGATCCCTAAATTCAGGTGAGATATATTCAAGTCATATTTTGGGTACTGTGGACTTGTTTTAATTTTCTTCAACTTCAGCCTTAGTTTGCATATGAGCATTTGAGGGCCTCTTCCACAGTCTGCCCCTGGCCTTGTTTTGACTGATGATATGGAACTGTTGTACCATCTCTTTCCACAGAGGTAGTCAATTTGATTTCTGTGTATTCCATCTAGTGAGGTCCATGTGTACAGTAATCATTTATGTTGTTTCAAAACGGTATTTTCAATGAAGAAGTCATTCATTTGTCTTGCAAAATTCTCTCATGGGATCTCCAGCTTTGTTTGTATATCAAGGCCGTATTTTCCAACTACTGATCCTTCATTTTTGTTTCCAACCTTTGCATTCCTATCATCAGTAATTATCAACACATCTTGATTTCATGTTTGATGAATTTCACACTGAAGGGCTTGGTAGAATTCTCCACTTTCACCCTCACTTGATTGAATGGTTGGATGTAAATTTGAATAATAGTGGTATTAACTGGTCTTCCTTGTAGGTACATGGATATTACCCTATTATAGACAGCCTTGTATTTCAAGTAAGACGTGATATGCTTTTTTGTCAATGAATGTGACACATTCCTTTATAATTTGTCATTCCTGTAGTATTAAACCATGAGATTGGGAGATCCAAAGTGACCAATACCAGTTCATTTCAGCTCACCAATGCCTAGGATATCCATGTTTATGTGTTCCATTTCATTTTTGGCAATTTTCATGTTTCCTAGACTCATAGTTCATACACTCCATGTTCTGATTATTAATGAATGTTAAAGTGCTCTTCATCATGTTTTAATATTTAATATTCTGGTGCTGTGTTCCAATTCTTTTTATAAGGTTTTCAGTGATTAAATATTTGAAGTGGTCTATCTCTCCTTCTTCCTAGTTTGTGATCCTCTGGAAGCTCAGCTGAAACTTCTCCACTGTGGGAGAACCTGCTGATATTTAAAATACCCAAGCTTCCAGAATCATAAAAACATGCAAGCCACCACAGTACAACAAACTGACAAAAGAGTTGTTAAAAAAAAAAGTATGGCTTGATAAATTACAATCTAGGTTAAAGATGAAACACTTGTAGAAAGAGTTTAGATTGTTCATAAATGGCTGGTGAGCTATCATTGGTTACAGTGTGTTCAGTGTCTCCAGCTACAAGCAGCCCCACACTATATATCTGTCAGATGACCACTGCTCCCCTTATGTCTCACTTTGTCCACTGTGGGGTCTACTTGCTGCTCTGATGCTGGAAGCTGGGCCTTATGAATTTTTAATCTCACAGCGTCACTCATGGCAGATAGGTTTCAGTGGCGTTTTCAGATTCAGTCAGGTTAGCAAGAAGGACGTGATCAATTTTGGGAACCATGAGTTAGACTCAAGTCAACAGCAGCTATCTGTTAGTCAATATATTCACATGGATGTTTTAATTTTTATATGTTAGATTCATGAGAATGATATTCTTGTATCAAAGAATGATTGTTGTTGTTGTCAGGTGCCATCGAGTCGGAACCGACTCATAGCAACCCCATGCACAGCAGAACGAAACATTGTCCGATCCTGGGCCAACCTCACTACCTCTGCCACACTTGATGCCATCAATGATGCCACCTGGCTGATCCATCTCGTTGGGGGTCTTCCTCTCCTTCTCTGACCTTCCATCATCATTCCTATCATCAGTAATTATCAATGCATGTTGATTTCATGTTTAATGAATTTCACACTGAAGGGCTTGGTAGAATTCTCCAATTTTACCATCACTTGATTTGCTATGATTCTGAGGGCTATGCCACTGGTATTTTAAATAATCGGCAGGGTCACCCATGGTGGACAGGTTTCAGATGAGCTTCTAGACAAAGACACACTAGGAAGAAAGAGTGACAAACTACTTCTGAATCGCTAGTCACTGAAAACTATGAATAGCAGAGAAACATCAAAGAATGATAGGACCTTAAAATATTTGAACTCTTCATACTTTCTATTTTGTCATAGTCTTCTCAGTACAGATTGTTTTTAGTCATTGTTTTCAAAATCATTTATATAGAAAATGGAATTTCCTTTTTTAATTTGCAGTTTCATGACGACTTATTGTCACGTGTCATTGGGTCCATTTTGACCCTTGGAGACCCCATGCGTGCTGAGCAGAGGTGCTCCAGATGGTGTTCAAGGGCTAGGAACTTTCAGACACAGATCACCACACCCTTCTTTTGCGGCACCTTTGTTTGAGTGCAAATCACTTAACCTCCCTGACTACGTGTTGTCTGGTCCTGGGCCAACCTCACTGCTGTCGCCACGCCTGAGTCCATCGATGCTGCTGCTTGGCCAATCCATCTCGTTGGGGGTCTTCCTCTTTTTCTCTGACCCTCCACCTTACCAAATATGATATCCTTCTCCAGTGACTGACGCCTGCTGACAATATGTCCAAACTACTAGGACGTGTCAATCACTTTAAAATTCTTCTCCTGAAATTCTTTCCTTTATTTTTGTTTTTTGTGTCTAACAATAAGGTACGTGAAGAAGAAGAAGAGAGGCTTGGCAACTTCACTAATGGATGTGGTGCTGTAAGATAAGCACTGGACTGCTAACCATAAGGTGGGCCATTTAACCCCATCAGCTTCTTCTCAGAAATCCTAAGTGCTGTTGAGCCAGTTCTGACTCTTAGTGACCCTCTAAAGGGTTTCCAAGGAGCAGATGGTGGGCTTGAACTGCTGACTTTGTGGTTCACAATCCAGTGCTGATCCACAGCTCCATAGCAGAAGCCCATGTATAGGGTCTGAAC
Organism: Chrysochloris asiatica; assembly: GCF_000296735.1. Classification (NCBI taxonomy): domain Eukaryota; kingdom Metazoa; phylum Chordata; class Mammalia; order Afrosoricida; family Chrysochloridae; genus Chrysochloris; species Chrysochloris asiatica. Next base: position 7,218,312 of record NW_006408666.1, on the reverse strand, counting down.
AGCCTCGGCAGCACTGACTGACCACAAAGTAGCCTCAATAAGAGTGTCCTGCTGCTTATTCACATTTTTGGTGAGCTAGCCAATCCCCTTGGAGGGCCATAAGCACCTCTCATTTGTTGGTCCTACCCAGTTAGTTGGTGTGAGTTACAAGGACTACAGCTAATAGAATCAGGTTCAGTATTCAACTGCTAGCCAAAAAGCAGTGCAAAGCCACCAACATGTCTGCAGCCTGGTAATCTGCTCCTATAAAGCTGATGTCCTGGGAGATCCTGAGTGGCACTTCTCTTCTGTTATTTAGGCTCCCTCTGAGTGGGAATTGACTCAGCGCCAAATCCAGTAGCAACAACAGTGCTTTGACTCCCCCTCCCCCACCTCCCAGTCTGTGGTACGTACTAAGATGTTCATATGACACTGACATGTCCAACATCAGCAGAGTCACTCATGATGACACGTTTCAGTGGAGCCTCCAGACTAAGGTAGACTCGGAAGAAATGCCTGTCAATTTCCTGCCCAAAACCCCACAGTGGGAGCTCTGTGGGTCACCACAGAACCTAGCCTGATTTAGGGCTGCAAATACTCTTCTTGGATAGAACATTTTGCAGTTACCATGACAGCACTGTTAAATATTGATTGACCTACAAGGTTGTCTCTCTAAGAATCATCCAGATATTTAAAATCTCTTTTGAGTTGTTTCCAATTCCCAACAACCCCCGGTAGGACACAGCAGACCGTCCCACCGGGGTTCCAAGGCTGTAAATCTTCCAGACGCCGATTACCACGTCTTTCTGCCATAGAGAGCTGGGGAGGTTCCAATCAGGCTTTTGGTTAGCAGCTGAATGCTTAACCCCGCACCACCAGACCTGCTTCCCAGAACTAACCAAACGAACCAAACACAACCCATGGCCATCAGTTCATTCCAATGCATAGCAACCCCATATAGGATTTCGGAGATAATCAACCTTTATGGGAGCAATCAACCCCCTCTTTTGCCCATAGAGTCACTGCTGGGCTTGGGTGTGAACTTCCAACCTTATGGCTAGCAGTTTAGAGTTTACTGTTTATCCTACACTGACAGCAGGACTCTTTTCCCGGAGTCCTTGGTGTGGCGCTGTGGGCTAATGTGTCAGCCTGCAGTGTTGTTTGAATTGCAAAGTCGGTGGTTCAAGCTCACCAGCTGCTCCTTGGAAACCCTATACAGGGTTGCTATGGGTCGGAATTGACTCGACGACGATTAACAACAACAACAACTACTGACCTTTATTTCCCAAAAGTCCCTATTTCAAGCAGATTAGCCAACAAACAGGTTAACTGTGTTCTCCTGAGGAATCTCACAGAGCTGGACCGGGCTACAGTGCTGGGGGTGCAGTGGGGACAATCCCTGAGCCTTCCTCATGGCCGGGAGCAGGTTAATGTGCACCTTTGGCAGATGAAGCTTATTTGAACTAAGGTTCATTGATCCGTACTGAGCCTTCCAGTTATGCTGGCCTTTGCTTCTTGAACTCTGCCTTCTTATTTACAACAGGGCATTTCTGAAACAAAACCAACATTTGAGAAAGGTCAGTCGCCATAGGCGCAGAGAATATCAGTGAAAATGACAGAAAGAAGATAAACAAACTGGAAAACATCAGCCTCAAATGATTACTTGGGCGAACCGTTTTAGGACGATGGCCTCTGAGACTAATAGTCTGCTCCTTACCCCCATATCATAAGGGCAATTGTAGATGCTGACTTCCTGGGGTCCCAGGAAGGAAGCCTGTTTCTATTAATGGTTTTGATTACTTATGAATGCTGTTATCTAGTTTTAATACTAAAAAAACTGGTTAGAAAACACATTTAGCTGCTTGTGAATTGTGGTGTTTGTCAGTAGATGTCATCCAGTCGGTTCCAACTCAAGGACTCTCTGGGAAACAGAAGCAAACACTGCCCAGTTCTCTGCTGTGCTCAGAACCGCTGTGATGTTTGAGCCCATTGCTGCTGATCCTCTATCAGCCCATCTCACTAAGGCGCTGCCTCTTTGTCACTGACTCTCCATTTACCAAGTATGATGTCGTTCTCCCGGGAATGATCCCTCCCTATTACCATGCCTGAAGTATGAGAGACAGTGCCTCTTCATCCTAGATTCTAAGGAGCATTCTGGCTGTGCTTCCTCCAACGCAGATGGGTTTGTCTTTGTGGCAGTCAGCGGTGACCTACTGTAAGAGACTGTGAGCTGCCATGGTATCTGCTCTAACAGCAATCTTAATGTAGAACAGAATAAACCGTCCCCAGGCCTGCATCATTTTTAGCATCAATGACATGTTGGAGTCCAAAAGGATAATATTCTGTTCTCCTCCATAGGGATGATTTTCATTGGCTCATTTTCAGAAGGAGATCCCCTGGTTTTTCTTCCTGGTCTGCCTTGGATTGGGAGCTCTGTTGAAACTTGTCCACGATGGATCCGACTGGCATTTAAAATGCTGGTGTCATTGTCTCCAGTATGATAGAAACACATCAGCCACCGGAATACAGCAAGCTGAGAGAGAGGTGGAGAAGAGGTATTAAACAAGGGAGGGCACAGGAAAAATGGGACTTTTCTTAACTCGGTGAGCTGCACACTTTATTTTTATAGGCTGCTTATTCTGGTACAAATGGTGCCTCTGTAACTAAGCCCAACCTATTGGGTTACCAAAACTCAGAACACATTTGTTCTACAGCTCTGCCTGGGAGTCCCTTTCACTTCCTAACGGTGCTGAGGGGACTTGCTGCAGATATCCTGAACAAGGGGAGGGACACAGCTGGAGCCTCAACAAAATAGCACAAGTCTGATTTAATCTATCACGCAATCTGACATTACAGAGGATGAGAGACTCAACAAGGTTAGAAGGCTGCTTATAGCAAATGTGTGTCCACAGGGCCTGCAGGCCGAGAGGCCCTGTAGAGAATGTGCATGCTTGGCCCCTCTTGAGCTCATTGGTGATGATGATTTACTTGGACAAGATCAGCTGACTCCCATGGCAGCATCTATCATGAGAGCTACTTCCTCTAGATTTACCATAAAGTTCTGGACTTTATCTTTGAAATCAATATCATAAGATATTAATGTTTCCATATAGGTCAGTGCCAAAGATTTGTGGTATGGCACTACTAAAATTTATTAATTTATAATAGCAGTAAGAATAATTCCTGGAAATTTTCACTCTTGCAATAATAGCTGAAGGCCCTCCCCTTGTTAAAAAAAAAGAAAAAAGGGGGGAACTTATTATAATATCAATATGCATATCCTGGGGGCTAAGTCATTTTCCTTGAAAGGAAGCAGCTTATAACAATTAAATCTTGATAAAGATTTGCCTATAGCACTGGTGGGAATTTTGTCTTTTGCACCAAATTTATACAATAGATTCTTCACTAATAGCTGTTAGAATTTTGTGCAGTTTTTGTGAAAACTTTTAATGTTGTATGGTTATTTTTCTTTTTAATATTTGCTTTTTGTGTATTTATGCTTGTGCATATGAATAAAAATGATGATATAAACAAATGTGTACCATATGTATTCTCTCTAAACCGCTCCCCCCAAATATAAATACATAATACATCTTTTTTTCACCAAGAATTATTTGTACCCTTTCTCTCCCTTAAAAGAGTCAGTGTTACTTATTTGCACGATGTCTGTGTTTTAGAATCTCATTTTTGGATAGTCATGGCTGTAGACCTTTTAGAGTTCCAGAAACAGGACAGAGCACATCTGCAGAGGAGAAGCTGAGCAGGTACTTTTTACCTGGACTACATACATGGGAAGCTTACCATTGAGGGCCTCCCTTTGATGACCAGAGTCTCTCCCTTTTGTTGTTTGCTCAGGTCCCTGACAATTAGTACTGATTGTTCTAATGGTCCCTTCTCCTTGGTAAAGGCCCACAGGATCTGCCTTGACGTGACGTGGGTAACTTTTTGATGGCAATTTGCCTTTTATTTCATCTCCATACCCCATGGTATTGTTGTTATAACTACTGTGGAGTCGGTTCCAACCCACAGCCACCCTGCACAGGGTTTCCGAGGCTATAAATCTTTATGGGAGCAGAACGCCTCATCTTTCTCCCGCAGAACTGCTGGCAGTTTTGAACTGCTGACCTTGAGGTTGGCAGCCCAACTCGTAACCACTACGCTACCAGAGTTCCTTATACCCCATGGTAGACTCTATCATCTCTTGACTCTGAATAATGGGCTCTGTGCAGATTCAATGGGATCCTACACGAGTTGGCTTTCTTCATGTTTCTCTTTTAGATACAGAACAATTCACTTAAATGAAAATTTGTTTATTGACGTATGTTTGAATGGAGCTGACGAGTGTAGTATGCCCAGGGAAAGCCGCTTGTCTATTGTGTATGCCTTTGCACTTTCCTTCTCCTCGGCTGGATGTTGTTAGCTGCCCATTTCTGGGCTTTCTTCATGATCATCTTCACTGCTGTGGCTGCTATGGATTCTGAGTGCCTTCCAGTCCAGGTGACTTGTCTTCCAGGGTGAAAATCGTTAGCTACGTTGGCTCCCATGTATGCACGATGGAGCTGCATTTTGCAGGGTTTTCAAAGCTGTGACCTTTCAGAAGCAGATTGACAGCCCATTCTTCCAAAGTGCCTCCCGGTGGGTGCAAGCACCTAACCTTTTGGCTAGTAGTCAAGTTCTTAACTATTTGTGGTACCTGGGATTGCTCCAGCACTGTATCAGATAATAAATACTCAGTCGTGAGCCATAGGGTTTTCATTGGCTAACTTTCAGAACTAGATGGGCAGGCTTTTCTTCCTCATCTGTATTAGACTGGAAACTGTGTTGGAACTTCTCCAGCATGATGACCTTGCTAATATTTGAAACACTAGTATCATAGCTTCAAACTCACAACAACAACCAAGACACTACAGTACAACAAACTGACAGATGGGTGGTGGCGCTCTTCATCATATGTAGAGAACAATCCTTTGCTGGCCTTCATTCTTTCATAGTCATTCTGGAATCTTCTACGCTCAGTGTATTGAGGTAGGTCACTAGGTAGTGAAGCCTAAGATGGTTGAATTAGATTTTAATACACCTTGACCACCAACTATGCTTCAAGGCTTTTAAAACTCTGCATGAATGAGATCAGGAGATCATTTGTTTCCTTTGTGTCAGTGGATTGCTGATTATTTCAAACTGTTGACCTTTCCTGCCGACTAGCAGAAGGTCTAATAAAAAATAACTATGGAGACATTATTAGGCATAATAATTACTAATAAAAATGTATATCACTGCCCTCCAAAAACCAAACAAACAAAAAAACGAAGTATCATGATCTTATATTTCAATGAGAGTAGACTCTGGGACTACAACGTGTCTGTCTGTCGCACTTTAGTGACTTGCATGTTCTTATGTTGCTGGAAGCTATGCTACGGGGATTTCAGATATTAATAGGATTACTCAGGTGGCTAGGTTTCAGTAGAGCTTCCAGACTAACACAGAAGAGGAAGAAAGACCTAGTAATTTGCTTCTGAAAATTAACCAATTAAAACATTATGGATTACAACAGAACATTGTGTGAATCACTCGATTTGGACATATTGTTAGCAGGGACGAGATCAGTAGCTGGAGGATACGATGTTTGATGAAGCCGAGGGCCAATGAGTATGAGGAAGACACTTGAGGAGATAGGTTGGCATCATTGCCCTAGCAGTGGACTCCCACATGCCAGGTCCATGACCACGTTGTAGGATAGAGTCATGTTTTCATCTGTTGTACATCAGCTTACAGGATTTGGTGTCAATAGGGTGGCGACTATCTACATTTCTTTTGTTCTATCTATCTATCTATCTATCTATCTATCTATCTATCATCTATCTAATTATCTATTTATCAGTATATCTATTGATTGGTGTATCTATCTGTCTGTCTATCTATCATCTATCTATCTATCTATCTATCTATCTATCTATCATCTATCTAATAATCTATCTATTTATCAGTATATCTATTGATTGGTGTGTCTATCTATCTATCTATCTATCTATCTATCTATCTATCTATCCATCCATCCATCTATCCATCTATCTGTCTACTTATCTAGCTATGATTTATCTATTTATTTATCAATTTATCTACCTATCTTTCTGTCTACTTATCTACCTATTGGTCTATCTATCTATCTATCTATCTATCTATCTATCTATCTATCCATCCATCCATCTATCCATCTATCTGTCTACCTATCTAGCTATGATTTATCTATTTATTTATCAATTTATCTACCTATCTTTCTGTCTACTTATCTACCTATTGGTCTATCATCTATCTATCTATCTATCTATCTATCTATCTATCTATCTATCATCTATCTATATTGGTCTGCCTATCTTTCTATCTGTCCAATCATCAATCCATTCATCATCTATCTACATGCCTTCCTTGATTCTGTGACACAAAGGATCAAATGTAAATTTTGTGAATGAATTCACCAAAATTCTTATAATTTATATGCCATTAAATGTCAATTTCAAAGGGGGAAAGGGAATCACTTTGAGGTAGCACTGTGTTTTGATATTTGCACAAAATAGCTAACCTTTATTGCATGCATATATAGATTTGATCATGACCTTATTTTGGTGAAAGTATCCTAGAACTATGTTCCACCTTAAAGGACAGAATGTATTGCTCTAGACAAATGTAGAAAATAATAGACATTCTATTTCACAACGACTCACATTTTGAGGAAACTTGTGATTATCCAGTGTAAGATTTACTGAGTAGATGACTATCTGCTTAGTGTGCAAACTGTGGTAAAACTGCTGTCTTCACATAAACATTTGTTGACTTACCAGAACATCTGGTACACCTTCCATTCTCACCATTTTTTTGGACAAAAGCATTGTATTTGATGTAAATATGCATGGGTATTCTACTGAATTAACCAAAATCAAGAAGACATGACCCTACTATCAGTAATAACTTGGAATGCCTTGGCACAGATTCACACATCTGAAAAGCTGCTGCTCTCATATAGAAAAGGACCTACGGCTAATAGGATGGGGAAGAAAACATTTTTTTTTCTTCTTTCTTTCTAATCTTATAATTTTTACTTTTATTATTCCCCTTTTCTCTCCTTTATCTTTTTTGTATTTTTATTCTTTAAATGAAAAAAAGCAATATGTGAATGTACAGTTTTTAAATAAAGATATAGAAATAAAAATAAAAATTTCACATTTGCATTTACATTATTCCACTTCTATTGAATCCAGGTGTGGCTCTGTATGATAAGCACCAGACTGATAACTGCAAGGTCGTTGTTTCAAATCTCCCCGTTGCTCCTTGGTAACCCTATACAGACCTATTATCATTTGGAGCCTACTCAATGGCACTTGACAACCATCACAGCGATCTTGTTCTCAGAGAGCACAATGACTCTGTAGGGTAAGCATTGGACTACGAATCAGAAGGCTGGTAGTTTGAGCCTACCAACTGCTCCGTGGGAGAAAGATGAAACTTTCTGCTCCCACAAAGATTTACAGCCTCAGAAATCTTAGACAGAGTGGCTGTGAGTGGGAACTGACTGCACTGCACTTCACAAAACAGCAATCCTCTTCTATGGAAATACATATGTTGATATCCAAATAGTGTATGTCTATAGGCGCACGCACACCGTCAATATTGTTCCACCTTAGCCTTGTGGTTGCTGTTCGATGTCAGAGGGTCTGTTTCATCTCTTAGCTGTCCTGGGTAGTCTGTCACGCTCACGACCAGTGCGACATTTGAACCTACTTGCAATGATTATATCACTCCATCTCCTTGGGGGTCTTCCTCCTTTTCAATGACTCTCTTATTTATCAAGCATGAGCTCCATATCCAGAGACTAGTTCTTTCTGATAACGTGTCCACCATATATGAGATGAAGCCTTGCCATCCTGGCTTTCTTCATCCAACTCTCTTATTCTGAATATACAATGGCTGTGCGTGGTATACTCAGTATACTTTGTGAACATCGTAATTCAAATGCGTCCATTCTTCTTCAATTTCCTTATTCATCATCCAACTGTTTCATTCATATGAGACAACTGAAAACCACATGTATTGGATCAGACTCACTTTCGTCCTCAAAGTAACATCTTTGCTCCATAAAACTTAAAAGCTTCAAGCCCTCTTCACATCCATCAAACTTATGTCATCTGCATATAAGCCACACCCACCAACCCACTGCCATTGAGTCAACGTCAACTCTTAGTGACTCTATGTAGGCCTTCTGAGACCCCTTACAGGAGCAGATCGCCTCTGTCTCTTGCTGAGCAGCTGGCACCTCTGAACAGCTGGTATTGAGGTTAGCAGCCCGATGTCTAATGCACATTAATACCAGGGATTTTTCATGTGCAAATGTTGTTTTGTGCCTTTCAGTTGGTTCCAGCTCAGCCACCTTGTATATTTTCTAAGGAGCAGCTGGTGAGTTAGAACCTCCAACCTTGCTGTTCGAACAACCTTGTGGTCAGGAGCTTTTTAATGGTTCTTCTTCCTAGCTTTATGCTGTGTTCTTTGTCACATAGTCTAGGTCCTCGGAGTATTTCCTCAGCATACAGATTGAACAAGTGTGATGAATCAATGCAACCGTGACACACATCTTTCCTGGTTTTAAACCATTCAGTGTTTTATTGTTAGTTCAAATGACTACTTCTTGGTCTGTGTGCAGTATGTACGAATTCTGAGCACAATGAACAAATGTACAAATCCCGAGAACAATTTCATGTTCTGGAAATCCCATTCTTTGGAATGCTATCCAACATTTGTTATGATCCACACAGTCAACTTGCTTTGCATACCCAATAAGACACCAGAAAATTTCTTCCTAGTATATTCTGCTTTCAGCCAAAATCCACCTGACTTTAGCAATGATATCCCTAGTTCCACGTCCTCTTCTGAATCTGTCTGGAATTTTAGGAAGTTTCCTGTTGATATACTGTTGACTCATTTTTAAATGATCTTCATCAAGTTTACTTTTGTGTGATATTAATGACATTGGTAATTTCCACATTTTGTTGGATCACCTTGCTTGATAATGAGCACAGATATGAATCTCTTCTAATCAGTTGGCCAGATAAATGTCTTCCAAATTTCTTGGCATAAATGAGTGAGTGCTTCCATTGCTGCATCTGCTTTTTTGAACCATCTCAATTGCTAATAAGCCAATTCCTGGATCCTTGATTTTGCCATTGCCTTAAGTTCAACTTGGACTTCTTCCTTTAATGTGATCAGTTACTGCTCACTTGTTATTTTTGTTAAGGGGCATCAAGTTGGTTCTGACTCTTAGTGATCCTGCTTAGGGTTTCCGAGGAGTGGCTGGTGAATTATCCTGCAGTACCACACCAGGACTCAATTGCTCATAGACTACTTACTAAATCGGTTAAATATCAACCAATGATTTTGGAAAGGTGATTCCAGGTATTCTTTTCACCAAATTTAGGTGCTTCCTGTGTTGCTCAATATTTTGCCCACAGAATTCTTCAGTATCACAATGTGGATCTTGCCAAATGATGAGCATGTTTTCCCTTTTGATTTTCTAACTCATGGTCTTTACACATTTTATTGTAATACTTTGTCTCCTCAAGCCATCTTCTGCAATCTTCTGTTCAGTTCATTTACTTCAACATTTTTCATTTGCTGTAACTACTCTATGTGATCCACTACTCATCTGTCAGTTTTTCATACTGCGGAGACTTGTGTATTGCTATGATTCTGGAAGCTATGCCACGAGTATTTCAAATACTAGCAGGATCACCCACAGTGGAAAGGTTTCACTTAACCTTCCATACATGCAGACTAGGAAGAAGGAAAGATGGGTTACTTCTGAATATTTAGTCACTGAAAACCTTATGAATAGCAGTGGAACACTGTCAGCACCAGGTTATTGAATAATGAACCATAATAAAGAGCACCAGTGTCAGATACAGTGCCAGAAAATGAGCCCCTCAGGTTGGAAGGCACTCAAAATGCAAATGGGAAGAGCGGCCTCCTCAAAGTAGAGTTGAACATGGTGAAACAAATGGAGTAAAGCCCTTGAGACATTTATTAGCTGGTGGGACACAACTCAAAATGGAAAGAAACATCTGTAAACATCCATTAATAATTAAAACATGGACTGTATGAAGTATGAATCTAAAAAAAATTGAGAATTGTATAAAATGAAAAGGAACACATAAACACCGATATTCTACCCATTTGTTGTTGTTGTTGTTGTTGTTCTGTGCCTTGGAGTCTGTTCCAACTCATAGCGACCCTGTACAGGGTTTCCAAGGCTGTAAATCTTTACAGGAGCAGAATGCCTCATCTTTCTCCCATGGAACAGCTGGTAGTTTTGAACTGCTGATCTTGAGGTTCACAGCCTGATTCGTAACCATTACGCTACCTGGACTGGTATTGGCCATTTTGAATCTGACACCCACATGGCTTACTATGACGAGAATGACAAATTAAGAAGGAATGAAGAGTAGTCATGAAGTACTATGCTGTCTGTGATAGAAAAATCTCCATACACATCCAACAAAGACTAGTTAGTACCACTATTATTCAAATTTACACACCAACCACTAAGGCCAGTGATGATGAAACTGAAGAATGCTACAAACTTACTTCTTCAGTCTGAAATTGATCAAACATGCAATCGAGATGTATTGGTAATAAATGATGATTGGAATGCAAAGGTTGGAAACAAAGAGGAAGGATCAGTAATTGGAAAATATGGCCTGGGTGATAGAAATTATGCTGGAGGTTGCATGATAGAATTTTGCAAGGCTAATGACTTCTTCATTGCAAATACCATTTTTAAACAACATAAAATATGACTATGCATTTGGCCCTCACCAGATGGAATATACAGAAAATAAATTGACTATGTCTGTGAAAAAAAGATGGTGGAAAAGCTCCATATCCTCAGCCAAAGCCAAGCCAAGGACAGACAGTAGAACAGACCATCAACTGTTGTTGTTGTT
>NW_006408666.1:7205923-7207123 GCF_000296735.1 Chrysochloris asiatica | reverse complement strand
CTACCAGAGTTCCTTATTTTCATCAATTGCTCATATTCAAATTCAGGCTGAAGCTGAAGAAAATGAAAACAAGTCCAAAAGAGCCAAACTATGACCTTCAACATATCATACCTGCATTTAGAGATCATCTCAACAGCAGATTTGATGTGTCAGACACTAAAGACCGACGACCAGAACAGTAGTGGGATGACATCAAGAACGTCATGCAGGAAGAAAACAAAAGGTCAGTAAGAAGACAAGAAAGGAGAAAAATAGTAAAATGGGTGTTATAAGAGACTCTGAAACTTGAAACTTGCCCTCTAGCTTAGAGATGCTAAAGCAACTGGAAGAAGTAAGAATGTACAAGAGCTTACCAGAAATTTCAAAGGTCAGCTCGAGAAAAGAAAGTCAAATAATACAAAGGAATGTGCAAAGACCTGGAGTTAGAAAACCAAATGGAAGAACACTCTCAATATTTCTCAATCTGAGGAAACTAGAAAAAATTCAAACTTCGATTTGTGTTGTTGAAGGATCCCATGGGCAAAATATTGAATGATTAAGAAAACATCAAAGAAGAGGGAAGAAAAGTATAGATGCACTGTATCAAAAAGAAATAGTCAAAGTTCAATAATTTTAAAATGTAGCATATGGTCAAGAGTCAATGACCTTGAAGGAATAAATCCAAGGTGCACTGAAGGCATTGGCAAAGAACAAGGCACAGGGAATTGATCGAATATAAATTGAAATCTTTCAACATTTGCAGCATTGGAGGCACTCACTCTTCTATGCCAATACATTTGGAAAACAACTATTTGGCCAATCGACTGGAAGAGACCCATATTGGTACCCATTCCAAAGAAAGGTGACCCAACAGAAAGCAGAAATTACTGGACAATATCAGTCATATTCCAGGTGAGTAAAGTTTTACTAAAGTTTATACAAAAATGGCTACAACCATACATTTACAGAGAACTTCAGAGGTTCAAGCCAGTTTCAAAAGAGGATGTGGATGATGGATATTATTGTTGCAGTCGTAGTTACATGGCTGAAAGCAGAGGACACCAGAAAGATGTTTACCTGTGCTTTACTGACCACACAAAGGTTTTTGATTGTGTGGACCATGACAAGCTATGGACAACGTAGCAAAGTATGAGTATTTCAGAACACTTAATTGTGTTCATGAGGAACCTGTACATGGACCAAGAGGCAGTTGTTCGAACA
>NW_006408666.1:7203925-7205028 GCF_000296735.1 Chrysochloris asiatica | reverse complement strand
AACGATTGTGAGGTTGGCACAGTACCAGGCAGTGTTTCATTCTGGTGTGTCACTATAGAATAAGCACTTAACTTCAACGTTGGTTTCAACCACAAGATCAGCTATCCAAGCTCACCAGCCTTTCCTTGGAAACCCTATGCAGTGTTGCTATAGGTCTGAAATGACTTGATAGCACTTAACAGCAACATATGAGGGTGAGTCAAAAATTAATTGCACTCTGGTTATATTGACATGCCCTTTCATGTCCACAGTTGGTGACAACACTGAGTGTGCATATGAAATGATTCTGTAGAATAGACTAGTGACAGTGGATTATATAGCAAATCATTTGCAAATTAACCATGGCACTGTCTATGAAATGATGCATGACAAACTTGAGTTTCAAAAATGTGTGCGAGATGGGTGCTGAGACAACTCACAGAAGAGCATAAACAGAAGCATTTGGACATCTCTCAAAGGAAGGAAAACTTTTCTTTTAAAAAAATCATTAATGATGATGAGACATGGATTTGTCACTATGAGCCTGAGAGTAAATGGCAGACTATGGAATGAATGGTAAAAATATCCTTAATCACTGACTAAGATAAATCAACCACCTCATGACTAATTGTAATTGTCACAACTGTAAAGGTAGAAGTTTCTTATCATAAATGGTGGAGTAGTTAATCTTTTATTTCAGGAACTGAGGCTCATAGGACCATCAAGGGAGAAGAGCATGAGCAGAATGTGGGGCCCTATCCAGGGAAGCAGCAGCACCAGAAATGGAGGCAGAGGTAAGGACATGGAGAAATAAGCAGATGAGGATGTTAGACTCATGGAAAGAGAAAGGCTGTGTGCTGGCAGCCAGGAAGCACACTTGCAGAATGTGCTCTTGGGTTGTTTAAAGGATTATATGTTCCTGACTGTTTTTGTTTATATCAAAAACAAATCAAACAAATAAACAAACAGAGAGGATAGAAGCAAATACTAGTGAATAGTGACATATAGAGGAGACTGTAATCATTGCAATGGAATGAAATACGATAGGATAAGTGCAAAACCGATGTTCACCTATGTAAATTATCACTCAATTTATACTAAAAGTATCTACATACACACACACA
>NW_006408666.1:7190417-7203310 GCF_000296735.1 Chrysochloris asiatica | reverse complement strand
AGTTTACTATTCCAGAAATGACAAATTGAAGAGGAATGGTGTTGCATTCATTGTCAAAAAGAACATATCCAGATCAGTCATGAGGTACAACGCTGTCTGTGATAGGATAATATCCATGTGCCTACAGGGAAGCCCAGTTAATATCGCTATTATTCAAATTTACACACCAACTACTAAAGCCAGTGAAGATGAAATAGAAGAATTCTACCAACTTCTTCAGCCTGAAATTGATCAAATATGCAATCAAGATCTCTTGATCATTACTGGTAATTCAAATACAAAGGTTGGGAGCAAAGCGAAAGGATCAGTAGTTGGAAAATTTGGCCTTGGTGATAGAAATTATGCTGGAGAATGCATGATAGAATTCTGAAAATTTAATGATTTGTTCATTTCAAATACCTTCTTTAGACAGCATAAGGGATTATTATACACATGGACGTCACCAGATGGAACACATAGATATCAAATTGACTACATATGCAGAAAGAGATGATGGCAAAGCTCCATATCATTAGTCAAAACAAGGCCGGGGCAGACTGTGGAACAGACCATCAATTACTCATATGTAAATTCAAACTGAATCTGAAGAAAATGAAAACAAGTGCACAAGAACCAAAATATGTCCTTGAATATATCCCACCTGAATTTAGCGATCATCTGAAGAACAGATTTGATACATAAAACACTAAAGACAGAAGACCAGAAGAGTTGTGGGATGACACCAAGAACATCACACATGAAAAAAGCAAAAAGTCATTGACAAGAAAGAAGGAAAAGGTCAAAATGGATGTCAGAGGAGACTCTGAAACTTGCTCTCCAATGTAGAGATGCCAAAGAAAAATGGAAGAAATGAGGAGGTCCAAGAGTTTGAACAGAACATTTCAAAGATCAGCTTGAGAAGATAAACACAAATATTTAAACACAATATGCAAGGATCTGGAATCAGAAAACCAAAAAGGAAGAACATGCTCAGAATTTCTCAAGCTAAGGGAACTGAAGAAAAAATTCAAGCCTCAACTTTTGTTATTGAAAGATTCTCTGGGCAAATTGTTGAATGATGCAGAATGCATCAAGAGAAGATGGAAAGAATACACAGAGTCACTGTACCAAAAGGAAATGGTTAATGTTCAACCATTTCAAGAGGTACCATATGATCATGAGCCAATGATACTGAAGGAGGAAGTCCAAGGTGCATTGAAGAAATTGGCAAAGAACAAGGCACCAGTAATTGATGGAATAAAAATTGAAATCTTTCAAGAAAGTGAGGTGGCACAGGAGGCACTCACTCATCTCTGCCAAGAAATTTGGAAGACAACTATCTGTCCAACTGATTGGAAGAGATCCACATTTGTGTCTATTCCAAAGAGAGGTGACCCAACGGAATGCGGATATCATCAGACAATCTCTTTGATATCTCATATGAGTAAAGTTTTACTAAAGGTAATACAGAAATGGCTGCAAGCATACATTGACAGAGAACTTCCAGAGGTTCAAGCTGGATTCAGAAGAGGCTGTGGAATGAGGGTTATCATTACTGATGTCCGATGGATCTTGGCTGAAAGCAGAGAATATCAGAAAGATGTTTACCTGTGCTTTATTGAGTATGCAAACGTGAATCTTTGTGGAATAGAAAACCTCATCTTTATCCCATGGAGACACTGGTTGGTTTGAATTAGTGACCTTTTTGTTTGCAATCCAGTCATTATCCTTTTGAGCCAGGACGCTTCCTGGATCCAGTCGTTGTTGTTGTTGTTGTTGTTAAGTGCCATCGAGTCGGGTCCGACCCATAGCGACCCTGTACAGGGTTTCCGAGGGTGTAAATCTTTACGGGAGTAGAAAGCCTCATCTTTCTCCCGCGGAGCAGCTGGTAGTTTCGAACCGCTGACCTTAAGGTTCGCAGCCCGATTCGTAACCACTACGCTACCAGAGATCCAGTCGTTAGACTCCCTGAAAGTCATGGAGCATGCTGTTCATATTCTCCTCCTATGACCATCCTGTCTGTCTGTCTGTAGAGGATTGTTGGGCTGACATTCAGACTATGAAGAAAGAACTCTCCTATAGAGCCCTCAGGGTGGGACCCTATCACGTTGTGTTTACTCTCTAGCTTGCATGAGGAAACGTTGACATCCATTTCTATCTGGATTCTAGTTTACAGACAAAGGGATAAAGAGCAAGGTTACTGAATTTATTTCTTATTTAAGCACAGCCTAGATCTGTTTCTTGTATGCTTCTGATAGAAGTTGTGTGTTATGTCTCATGACTGTCCTTCTTTATAGCATGTAGGGAGAATCAGTCTGACTCAGGTTCTGAAGGCGCTGGTAACCTCTCAAGGTGCCTTTCAACCTGTTCATCCCGCTTAGAAGTTGGAACCTCCAGGTCTTGGTGCCAACAGAAACCCACACAGAGCCTCCCAGACTGCTTATCTGTGGGGCTTCTGCTCTGGCTGCTGGGACCACTGCCAGGTTCCGGGAAGTGACTCAGCTCAGGACTTCTCCCTGATCATCCATTCAGTGCATGGTGGAGACACTGGCGTATATAGCTTCCAGGGACACAGCAGCCAACCTTCCACAGTGACAAGGACACAAATTAAAATGTCACCTTCGGAGCAGTAAATGTGTATTTGATTCAAAGATATCTGCTTCTTATTGAAGGCCATAATGTGAGAGTTTATAGTCCCTTATTTTTTCTGACCACTTGAATATCAATTTGTCATACTATGGTAGCTCGTGTGTTACTGTCATGATGGAACCTAGGCTACTGGTACATTAAACACCAGCGAGGTCACTCATGGTGGACAGGTTTCCAGAATAAGAAAGACTAGGAAGAAGGAGGAAATATTTAGAAAGACTTCTGAATGATTAGCCATTGAAGCATTATGAATGGCAGTGGAACATTGTCCAGAAGCGTCAGAATATTGAATATGGAAACATGAGTAGCACTGGGACATATTTGAGGGTCCAGCATTAGACACTAATGACCAAAGACCATAACAGTTGTGGGATGACATCAAGAATTTCATACGGGAAGAATCCAAAAGGACATTAAAAAGACAAAAAGAAGGAAAAGACCAAAATGGATGTCAGATGAGATTCTGAAACTTGTTCTTCAGTGTAGTTTTTGTTAGTAACTGGCATAGAGTGACCCTGTGCACAACAGAACAAAAGTCCTGCACCAACCTCATAATCATTGACACACCTGAGCCCATTCCTGCTGCCACCATGCCAATCCACCTCATTGGGGATCTTCCACTTTTTCTCCGATCTTCCACTCTACCAAATATGATATTCTTCTCCAGGGACAGGTCTTTCCTGACAAGATGTCCAAAGTATGAGGGACATAGTCTGACCATCCTGGCCTCCAGGGGGGTGCTCTTGCTGCACTTCTTCCAACACGATTTCTGTTGGTTCTTTGGTAGTCTATGGCACTTTCAATACTCTCCTCCAGCACCATAATTCACATGCATCAATTCTTCTATGGTCTTCCTTATTCACTGTCCAGCTTTCGTATGCATATGAGGTTATTGAAAATACCATGGCTTAGGTCAGGTGCACCTTAGTCCTCAAATTGACATCTTTGCTCTTCAACACTTTAAAGAGGTCTGTGCAGCAGATTTGCCTAATGCAATACATCATTTGATTTCTTGACTGCTGCTTCCATGAGTGTTGATGGTTGATATGAGCAAAATGAAGTCTTTGACAACTTCAAACTTCTTTCCTTTTATATTGATGTTGCGTATCAGTCCAGTAGTGAAGATTTTGGGCTCCTTTCTGTTGAGATGCAACCCATACCAAAGGCTGTGGTCTTTAATGTTCATCAGTAAGTATTTTAAGTCCTCTTAATTTTCATCAAGCAAAGTTGTATAAAGTACATATGGCAGGTTGTTAATGAGACTTCCTCCAATCCTGAAGCCCTATTTTTCTTCATATAATCCAGTTCCTTGGATTATTTATTCAGTATACAGGCTGAATAAGTATGGTGAAAGAATACAACCCTGGTGCACACCTTTCCTAATTTTAAACCATTCGATATTCCCTTGTTCTCTTTGAACAACAACCTCTTGGTCTATATACAGGTTCCTCATGAGCACAAATAAATGTTTTGCAATACTCATTCTTTTCAATGTTTTTCATACCTTGTCCAAAAAGCCTTTGTATAGTCAATAAAGCACAGGTAAAGACCTTTCTGATATTCTCTGCTTTCAGCTAAGATACATCTGATGTCAGCAATGATATCCACCATTCCATATCCTCTGTTGAAACTGGATTGAACCTCTGGAAGTTCTGTGTTCATGTATAGTTGCAGTCATTTTGTATTAACTTTAGTTTATACAAAAGAACAAACAAATATGTGTTGAAAGAAGTACAGTCAGAATGCTCCTTGGAAGCCTTGATGGCCAGACTTCGTCTCCTCTTCAGGTATATTACCAGGAGAGACCAGTTCTTGGAAAAGGACTTCATGTTTAGTAAAATGGAGGGCCAGTGAAAAAGAGTAAGACTCCCAGAGAGATGGATCGGCACAGTGGAAGCGGTAATGTGTTCAATAGTGGCAAGGCTGGTAAGGCTGGTGCAGGATCACACAGTGTTTCAGTCTGTTGTCCAGAGGGTCGCTATGAGTCATAACTGACTCCACAGCACAGAAGAACAACTACCTTTTTCTCGATCTCTGTTTTTTGCCCTAATTTTAAGGAGCAGTTAAGAAATGTTCCTTCACATTTAATCTTAATATGCATAAATGAAAAATGTAAGAGGTTTACAGCACATTGACACAAATAAATGCAGGCATGATCATGATAACATCTCTCTATATGTACAGAGAAATATTATTATATATATATTTGTCAGGTGCCATCGAGTTATTGTCAGGTGCCATCGAGTCGGAACCGACTCATAGCGACTCCATGCATAGCAGAACGAAACAATGTCCGATCCTGGCCCAACCTCACTACTGCCGCCACACTTGACGCCGTCAATGATGTCACCTGGCTGATCCATCTCATTGGGGGTCTTCCTCTTTTTCTCTGACCCTCCATCTTACCCAGCATGACATCCTTCTCCAGGGACTGTTCTCTCCAGACAATGTGTCCAAAGTAGGAAAGACGAAGCCTAGCCATCCTGGCCTCCAAGGAGCACTCTGGTTGCACTTCTTCCAAAACAGATCTATTGGTTCTTTTGGCAGTCCATAGCGACCCTATACCCTATACAGGGTTTCTGAGGAGCAGCTGGTGAGCTTGAACTGCCAACCTTGCAGTTCAAACAGCTTTGCAGTCTGGCGCATTAACCCACAGCGCCACACCAGGACTCACTCTCTCTCTCCATATATATATGTATATGTATACGTATACATATACATATATATATGGAGAGAGAGAGATAAAACTGAAGATCCTCACAATGTGATCCAATATTATATTACGGTAATGAATCCCTGGAGCAATGTTATAATAAAATTTCTGTGTGAACACTTTGTACTGGTCCAGTACAATTAATAATTTATGCTGATTGGATAAATTAAACAAATATCAGATACAAGATCAGATGCCACGAAGCCATCTTTACCAGACAAGTAAATGTGTGTGTGTGTGTGTGTGTGTAGGTAAGAACTTGGTCCTTTTTTGTGCAGTTATCATCAATGGTCCTGCATTAGAATATTCCAGAGGCTTACTGACTCCAGGCTTGACTTACCAGCTGAGGCTCTGAAGCAAAGAATTTTCGGCTCCCAGCCTCAGCTCCTTCTCCAAAGGTAAACGTGGTTGTGAACACTGCATTTAGTGATGTTTTTCCTAAGATCTTACATTGAATCATTTAGTGAATACTGCAGTGCATTTGTGTCCATATGAGCTTATGTTTATGCAAATGTACTACATATTAGCTAAGTAACTAGAAGGAAGCCTCTCATTTTGAAAAATGAATTGAAAACAACAGTGTGAGATACATTTGGAAAATTAAAATTAAGCTTAGATTATGTCACCTTTCTAAGAAAAGAATCAACCTTTGGCTAACACTAACCGTATTCTAATCCACTTCTGAAACCATAAAGGTTCTGCTTTAAATCTTGGTTTTCTTAATGAGGGTTATTGCTACAGATGAGAGCCGATTTAGGTGCTCATCTAATAAGAAAATGCCAGTTACGGTATATTATCCATCCCTACTTGCCAGGCATTGAGTTTCCTCATCTAGTCTGCTGGGAACCTTAAATGAACAAGAGCAATTATAAACCTAAAGTCTGCAGCCATTTGTTGGCATTGTCTCAGGATAATTTCCCTGAAACATTCATGATGAAATGCAAAGGTGGTTCATTTACAAATCCATTTAAAATAACTGCACAATCATTTAAGTGAGGGTCTCTCTCTACAGCGGACATTATAGCAAGACTGAGCATTTTTAAGTGGATCTCTTAGAAAGGATTTTTTTTTTTGGAAAAAAGATAGTATTGTAAGTGCTTTAAACAGGTTCAAATAATTTTCTTAAGCTTGGTAAGAGTGAAACAAAACACTGGTACTATTCAGTTATTTAAATGAAGAGAAGCAGGAAGGCTCATTTCAACAGAAGTATGCCAATGGTTGAATCCTTGTCACCCAGTGAAAAGAAGAAACAAGACATGTAAAACTAGGCATTAACAATACTACCCTCTTTTTCTCTCTTGGGTTATGCACAATGCTAAACCTTGTGCTCCCCAAGTGACCTGAGGAACAAGTGAAAAGATGAAGACATGGTGGGTTTGTAGTCATATGTCTATGGTGACTGGTTTAAGGTGCAACGAATTTAACTTTAGCTTTTCCTCTATCCAGTCACTTTTCATGTATCAGATGGGTCCCATTTGATAAATGAAAGTTTAATGGAACAAAAGTAACTTTCACAATTGAAAACCTGCTAAAGACAAATATATATATGCATATATATTAGAATTTTGCCACCTCTCTGGGGATTTTATTTTCATCTTTCTGTCTCTATCCATCTCCATCTTTTTTTTTTTTTTTTTTTTTTTTAATGTCTCTCTGTAAATTCTGGAGCAGAGATTGAAAATCAAAATTAAGGCTCAATACTAGCCCAATTTCATTGTTGATCTCTCCACCCAGAAAATATGGGTTTATAATGGAAGTCTTGACACAGGCTTCGCTCTAATAAACTCTAAGATGGACCAATATACCACAGCATGAGCTTATTACCAAACACCGTTACTGCCCAGAGAACAGAGCAAAGTTTACTTTGGTCGTGAATGTTGATCGAGATCTCTCAAATCACACAGAGACTGCTGGACTTTCTTTCAGGATGAAGGGAAGCTACATCATTTTTATTCCAAATGGAAGCTCTAGGCTTTGGGAGAAGGAGGGCGCTGCCTTTGACAGTCCATGTGTGTCTCATCAATGTGAGATTTATTTAATTTCCTAAGGCCATTTACACTGAAATCATACTGAGAAAACCTGTGGACTACACTTTCAGAGAACCGCCAACACCTGGTTAATGTATTCCTTTTTATAATCACCGGTGCCTTGGAGTTGTGTGGCTTTGTTTCTTCTTCATCTCAGCTGGTTCTGTAGTTTACCTTGGTTGTTGTTAAGTGCCATGGAGTTGGTTCTGACTCATAACACCCCTGTATATGATTTTCCTGGAGCGGCTGGTGGGTTTGAACTGCTGACCTTGCAGCACCATACCAAGACCCCTGTTTTAGTGCTGTCAATTCAGCTTTGACCCATAATGACCTGATTTATAATAGGATGAAACATTACTTACCCCGGGACCAGCTTCATGATATTTGCTATGCTCAGTTTAATCTCATTTGTTTCCCCCAAATTTGAAATAGATTGTTTTCCCGAAATTATCCCCTGGAAATAATAGTTCAATGTTGGCATCCAATAGCCTACCATCTCCTGGTTACATTTCAGACAGTACCAATATCCCATCCCCCAACACACAAAGACCACAACTCTTTTTATGTACCTATATAAACTTTTCTAGCATATAAAATATAAACTATATGCTAGAAAAGAAGAACAAAAATATCCAACAGTAATGAGGAAATTGTGGTGAGTTAATACATCTGTATTAAGATCTTTCTTGACTCCTACTATGATATCTTTCTCTTGGCTTCTTGGTTGTTACAGTAAATAATTAGAGAAAGAGCAGCTCTGAGCCATTTTATGTGAACATTGTTAAAGGTGAAGGCAGACAAAAAAAAAAAATGCTAAGAAGCATGAACAGAAATGGATAATTATAGAGCTACTATTAAAATGCACTTTTTTACTTTCTTATAACAGAATTTTTTGTTTGATAATTAACAGACCTACAGGGCCCATTACAGTCTCAGACTCCAAGGGTATTGATCTCTCTGTCTCTTCTAGCACATTTGTTCTTTCTGGTTCCTTTTCCCCTGAGAATTTTTCTGATTTCATAATTGAGGGGTGGAGTGGAGACTGGAGAAGTTGCCAAAGATGACCTACTGTGTTAGAGACAGGTGTAGTATCTACTGAGCTGAGCTGTTGAGGTTTACTTATTCATGTATGTTAGGAAGTGACTTTGACATCAGTAAAATTACACATCAGTATATGGTCAAAGGCATGGAGACACACAAAATGAACATATTTAAACCAAACAGCACCGTAACACTGGAGATACATTTATCTATTAAAAACGATTCCGTTTAACTCAGATCTCGTTGTATTTGATTCATTAAAAATAACGCAAATATATTTTATAACCATGAACCTAATTCATAGCCCAGAAGTTCTCAGTTTGTAGTCTATTTGATAATGAGACATCTTAATTCTATACAAAGGCTTTGATTGAGTTGAGACTTGATTACAAAGACCAACTTCTTACATTTCCTCAGGAAGCTAAGGCAGAGTCAAGTAGACACTGGAGGTGTTTTCTATACTATGAATGGTGGGCAAGGGAGAAACATGCTTGGCTTGGAAGGAATCTTCGGAGCAAGCGGAGTGTCCGTTCTCTCAGAGCACCCTTCTCAATCTTGCATGACTGGCATTTTGACTGACAGAAGGTATCTTATTTGGCTCCTGACCATCCTAACTTGGTACTTGACAAGCGGTTCCCATGGCTGCTCTGACCAGTGTGTGCACACAAAGTGACCATCTTATCTCAGGCGAGTTGCACTCATGCAAACCAAAAGTCTTCTTTGTTCTCCTATAAAAATTAATTAAAAACTAATTTCAATATGAGACTCATTTTAGTACTGAAGGGCAGTTCTAGAGTCAATGTATAGTGGTTGTCAAGTTAGTTCTGGCTCATAGAGAACCTGTATAGGATTGCCTAGGAGCAGCTGGTGGGTTTGAACTGCCGACTCTGTGGTCAGTTCAGTGCTTACCTTACAGTACCGCACCAGGACTAATGAATATATAAAGTGAAATTATATTTTCTTCCAACTTCTGAACTATGCTTTGCTGTTGTTAGGTGGCATCAAGTCAATTCCAACTCATAGTCCCGACACAAGCTATAAAGCCACCCCGCCTGGTCACGCCCCGTCAGCACCCTGTTGTTTAGGTTTGAACCCATTGGCGCTGCTACTGTGTCAATCCAGCTCATTGGGGATCTTCCTCTTTGTTGCTGTCCCTCCACTCTACACTTTACCAAGCCTGTCGTCCTTCTCCAGGGACTTGTCCCACCTAAAACTAGGTCCAAAATTCAAGAGACAAACTCTCACCATCCTGGCTTGTTAGGAACATTCTGGTTACACTTTTTCTAAGACAGATTTGTTTGTTTTCCTGTCAATTTATGGTACTTTCGATATTCTTCGCCTTTATCATATTTCAGATGCATTGATTTTTTTCTACTGCCTCCCTTATTCATTGTTCAGCTTCACATGTTGTTGTTACTGTTAAGTGCCATGGAATCAGTTCCAACTCATAGTAACCCTGTATAGGGTTTCCAAGGAGCAGCTGGTGGATTTGAACTACTGACCTTGTGGTTAGCAGTTCAGTGCTTGCACTACAGCACCACACCAGGAGTTCAGCTTTCACATGGTGTTGTTGCTAAGTGCTGTCCAGCCAGTTCCAACTCATAGTGACCTTGTACAGGGTTTCCAAGGGGTAGCTGGTGAGTTTGATCCACCGACCTTCCAATTCAAACTGATCTCGAGATCGAGGGCTGATCCTACAGTGCCACATCAGGACTCCTAGATTTCACATGCTGTTGTTATTTTAAGTGTCATCACGTCAGTTCTGACTCATAGCAACCCTGTATAGAGTTTCTGTGGAGTAGCTGGTGAACTTGAACCGCCAACCTTGCGGTTCAAAGTGACTTTGCAGTCCAGTGCATTAATCCACAGAACCACACCAGAACTGAAAATACCATGGGTTGGGTCAGGTTCACCTTAGTCATCAAACTAATATCTTTGCTCTTGAACCCCTTCAAGGGGTCTTTTACAGCAGATTTTCCCACTACAGCACATCATGTGATATATATTGACTGCTGTTTCCAGGAGCACTAATTGTGGATCCAAGTAAATTGAAGTATTTGAGAAGTTCAATCTTTTCTCCACTTATCATTATGCTCTTTGTTGGTCCTGAACTGTAGATTTTCTTAACACACAGTGGCACCTCGATACGTTCTTGGTTGTGTAAAAAAAAAAAAAATTGGAATTGACATACTCTGGCAACAATAAAATACAGAAAGGTAAAAAGAGAAAGGATTTGCTGTTTAATTTCTCTGTCTCAGTTCACTATTCCAGACCCACTGGAGTATGTTGACCCTAATGGCGTTGGGAAATCCGGAATGTGGGTGAGGTCCTCATTCCTTTCTACAGTCGGATTAACAAAGGACGGCTGAGGGAGGAGCAAACGAGTGACACAGAAGAACAAGGTCGGGTTTGTCTGACAACCTGGCGATGAAAATCTCTGAGTCCACGTGGAGTCACAGAAGGTAAGCCCTGGATGTCAGGAACTCCAGTGGGGCACGTGCTCCCTTCTTGTCGCTCATGTTGGGGATGTTCTCCCCACGCTGCTCCGTGGGAGACAGAGCACAGATCTGAAGTTCCCCTGTGTTGTTTGCCTGTGCCCTAGCTGTAGCCTGAGCACTATGGCCTGAGACTGATATCTGACATCTGACTCAAGTCATTCAAACAGTGCAGCCCCAAGCAGAAAGACTCATGCCGACCCTGTGTATGAGCTGAATTTTCTGCAAACTTGAACCCTCTTCATTAGAATGCTATCTGAATGCCCTTAACCATTCAGTCTGTCAGGCTTTCCCCCTTATTTATTTGTGGTTTGGATGCCAAAAGGCTGCACAGTAATTTGATTCTTTATGCTAGGCAGGGACTTTAATGGTCATTTTTGAAGTTTCGCTGGTTCATAACCTCTGTAATCACAGGCTCAGCATTTTCCTTCCTCAAGAATCTCAGTGAACAGGCAGGCATCTGTCCATATTATCAGCCCTGTCACCCTCCTTTAATCCGATTCTCCCCCACACATGCCCTTGTTGCTCCTCTACTCACCCATCAAGGCAGGTCTGTCAGAGGCAGCAAGAGGTCGACATCAAAGAGGCTCCCAGCCATTGCCTGGCATTCTAGAGAGAAGCTGAGAGCATGAGGGAGGGGGAGGCCAAGTGAGAGTGAGGCAGAAGTGCCTGGTCATTGAATGGCCTCTTATACACAAGGGGCCTGAAGAATGGAACAAAACCTTCCACTGTCCGCTCTTTGTGGCCTGCCTGGGCAGAGTGGGCAAGTCGAGCTGCCCAGCCAGGTCTGAACTGCATTAGCACTCATTCAGTTTACAAACAAGAGGCCTAATTTAGAAGAAAAATCTCTTATCTGATTATTTCTTTGTGTTCATCCTTGTGGAAAAAATGTCTGTTTGGAGAACAGGGATCCTGAGGTGGTTTGTGAACACTGCAGGCTGAATCGAGATTGTAAAGGGCAGTTGGGGGAATCAGTATTCACTCTTAATTTTCAGAGTAAAGAATGAACACGCTAAGGGCGTTGAATTGTGAGCATGATAGAAAAATAATAAGCAGGTCCTATTGTCACTATATCTACACACCTTCTTCACAAGCAACACGATACACACTTGCGTATCTGATCAAATGTCCCCTGTCTCTTAATTATGTTCTATGACACTGGTGTCACTGATGGAGAAAAAAGTTGCTAAGCGTCATTAAACCTGCTAGGGTACCAACACTGTGAGAGGTGCCAATTCCTCGGGGCCACACTGTCTGCAATGTAGACCAGCGGCGCTGCCCTGAGATTTCCCAACGGTGCTCAGCTCAGAGGGGATGGGAGGAAATGGGCATCACAGAAAGGATGGAGGATGGCTAGATTTCATTGTTGAACGATCCCACAAGTCTGTGCTGGGAAGATATGTTGGTTGGAAAAAGGGAAGAAAAGTAAGAAAGAAAAAAAAAAAAATGTCACATGATAGGGAAACACTATTTTTTTTCTTAATATAATATTCTATTCTTAATATCTTAAGATACTCATCCAAAATACATAAAGGATTGTACAACTTGAAAACATAATGATAAGCAACCTAATGTAAAAATTGGCAATGGACTTAAATATACATTTCTCCAAGTAATGTGGTCAAGGAACACTCAGAAAGACACTCAACATCATTAGCTATTAGGGAAATACATATGAAAGTTACAGTGAGTTACCAGTTCCCATTCAGTAGGACAGCTGTTATTTGAAAACTCAGAAAATAAGAACTGTTGGTGATGGTGTGAGTCAATTGAAGCCCTTGTGCATTTCTGGTAGGAACCTAAAATGTGCAGTTGCTATGGAAGACAGAGTACTGGTTCCTCTAAAAGTTAACCATACAACTATCACATGGCCCAGCAATTCCACTCCAAGTGTATGGCAAGCAGAGACTTAGATACTTGTATACCCATTTTTCATTGCAATGTTTCCACAACGTTCAAAGCGTTGAAACAGCCCAATTGCCTTACAAC
>NW_006408666.1:7189113-7190255 GCF_000296735.1 Chrysochloris asiatica | reverse complement strand
TACACATACACACACACAATGGAATGCTATTCATTCATGGGAAAATGAAATATTAAAGCAAGATACAAAATGGACTGCCCTTGAAAACTCTACAAAGTGAAATAAGGCCATCACAAATACACCAATGTTGAGTCCTTACTTCCACAGCACATATATTAACACTGGAATGACACAGAGATTCGTGATGTGCCATGACGTCGGTTCTGACTCACAGCAACACTGTACAGGATTTCCAGGGCTGTAAATCATTATGGGAGCAGAATGCCCTTGTGGTTAGTAAGCAGCCGACTCATAAGCACTATGCTACCAGAGCTCTATGAATATGCAGAGATTAGCATGGGTCTTACACAGTTGACATTAGGCAGATCTGCTGCAAAAGACCGCTTTAAAGTTCAAGAGCAGAGACATCATTTTGAGGACTAAAGAGTGCGTGACTCAAGCCATGATATTTTTAATATCTGCATGTGCACTTTTAAGTTGGATAATGAAGGAAGATCATCAAAGAATTGATGAAGTTGAGTTATAGTGTTGGAGAAGAATATTAAAAGCATCACGGACTGCCAGAAAACAAAACAAATGTGTACTGGAAGAAGTCCAGCTAAGACTGCTCCTTAGAAGCCAGGATGGAAGGAATCTACTAGACATATGGCCTCTCTCATATTTCAGACATACTATCAGGTATGACAAGTCACTGGAGAAGGATATCATTCTTGGTAAAGTGGAGGGTCACTGAAAAAAGGGAAGACCCCCAACAAGATGTGTTGACACTGTAGCAGCACCAATGGGCTCAAACATTAACAAAAATTGTAATGGCAGTGCAGGGCCAGCCAGTGTGTCCTTCTGTCATGCGTTGTTGTTGTTGTTGTTAACTGCTGTCGAGTCGATTCTGACCCATAAAAACCCTATATAGGGTTTCCAAGGAGCAGCTGATAGGCTTGAATCACCAACCTTGCGGTTCAAACAACTCTACAATCTGGCGCATTAGCCCACAGCACCACATCAGGACTCTATAAGTTGAAACTGACTTGACGATGCTTACCAATAACAACAACTACAATACAATACGATCACTAGCCATTAGAGAGATGCAAATCAAAACAACAATGAGATATCATCTCACACCAACAATAACAGCAAAGATG
>NW_006408666.1:7182631-7186943 GCF_000296735.1 Chrysochloris asiatica | reverse complement strand
GGACCCTACCCAGAGAAGCAGTGATGCCTGAAATGGAGCCAGAGATGATGATGTGGAGCGATGGAGCAGTTGGAGACTCTAGACCTAGAGAGGGAGAGTGACTGTGTGCTGAAGACCTGGGGGGTATGGGGGAAGGATTGCATGGAGGGGATTGTAACCATGGCAATGAGACGATATACGATATACGATAGAATGAATGTAAAACTAATGTTATCCCATGTATACTATGACATACTTCACAATAAACATTTAAGAAAAAAAAAAGGAAATAAATAAAGGCAATAAAAAAATATCCCAATATTTCATAAATTAGTGACGTGGAGGAAACCGCCTTCTATGGAGATGAATTATGTTTTTGGTGAACCGAGCCTGGAAATAAATTTTAAAAATTTGTCTGTCTTTCCCCCATCTTAAACAGTCCTTTTGGTTACTCTTGTACAAGCACATATTCCTAAAATTCTGAAAAGTAATTTTTTTTTAATGTTTTATTGTGAATTATGTGATAGTTTACATGGGAGAACATTAGCTTTGTATTCATCCTATCGTATTTCATTGCTATGGTTACAATCCCCTCCATGCATCATTAACCAACCAAAAGGTATACACTGCGAACCTGCTCTGAAAAGTGTTGTGAATTTTTTTTTTTAAGTTGGGTACTTGGAGTCTAAAGACTGGGGGTGAAGCATTGCACAAACCTTCGGAAGACAATGGGAAGACTCCACTGTTTATGGTTATGGACAACCTCTGATCTGCAAGAAGGGTGAGAATTGAGTAGGGATAAATGAGCTTGGAAAATAACTTCACTGCTATTTAAAATTAGATTTTCAACAGCTCAGCTGTGTTCTTTCTTAGAGGCAGGAAGAATGCAAAAAATATTTCATCTGCCAAGTGACCACTAATCAATTGATAGTAGTTACTTAAAATAAGGGATTGAATGGAATTATGAGGACAAGTCTGGGTCCACTGACAAAGATGTGGTGACAGATTTTTGAGGATCGTTTTGTGTGTATGCGCTTGGGTGACAGCAATAGTAGCTGTCGTGAGTACCAGTGCTCAGCATTCCTGGATTGCCATTTCTAAGTAACGCTTTCGTCCCTTCAGCTCATAGACTCTGTTGTTATTGTTGTTAAGGCTGTCAAGCTTTTTAAGACTCACAGTGATCCTCTATAAGGGTTATCAAGGAGTTGCTGGTGGGTTTGAACCACTGACCATGCTGTTAGCAATCCAGTCCTTAGTCTACACCAAGATTCCATCATAAACTCTAGAGGGCTAATATTCATCTCTATATTGTGTGTGGTTTTTTTGTTTTGTTTTGTTTTTTTGTTTTTAATTTAAGGTTTTTATTGTGGATTCAGTGAAAGTTTACAGGGCACATCATCGGTTTCACATTCAACAATTCATATAACTTGTTTCATTGCATTGATTATAATTCCCTCCATATACCATCAGTTAAAAGTATTTCTATCTATCCACTTTAGCTTTTTTTAAAAAACACACACACACAAAAAACCACTCAGGCATATATAATAATTTACATCTTCAAAGGGCACATTCTGCAAGTCTGCTCCTGGCCACCAGTTCTCAGTCCTTCTCTTCTTAGTTGATGAATCTACAGTCCTCAGCCGCTCCCCATCTCCACGCCCCCATCTCTGCCTCCATCTCTGGCGCAGCTGCTTCTCTGGATAAGGTCCCGCATTCTGCTTGTGCGTTCCTCTCTTGACGGTACTAGGGTCCTCTGTTTCTGGCCTGTAAGATTAGTCACTCCCCTTTTTTTGTTACAAAACTTCTACCTTTACAAGTGTGACAGTCGCGATTAGTCATGATAACAGTTATTCACTATTGAATCTTAGGAATCTTATCCCCATCTACTTTCACCAGACCCATCCAGACAAGATGATAACTATTCAGTGGGGACTCTTTCTTTCCCCCCACACTCTTAAACTAAGCTCCCTCTTGAAACCGTGTAAGCCAGTCACTTCATGCCTTTATTGCCCCCTCATTTTAGCTAGCCGATGTCTAAGTTGCCCGTTCCTATGTACCCTATGCACAGAGCAGATAGCATTGATACTTGATTTGAAGACTCTTTCCCTCTCTAAATCATTCTTTTTCATGATGTTGTTGTTGTTATGTGCCATGGAGTCAGTTCCGAGTCATAGTGACCCTGTATAGGGTTTCCGAGGCTGTAAATCTTTACGGGAGCAGAAAGCCTCATCTTTCTTCCGCGGAACAACTGGTAGTTTTGAACTGGTGACCTTGCGGTTCACAGCCCGATTCATAACCACTACTAAGCTACACACATATTAAATAATCTTTGAAATAAGTATTTAAAGTAAATCAGTAGATGTAAGTGTCCTCCATTTCAGTAGCTTTGTTGTTGTTAGGCGCCATCGAGTCAGTACTGACCCATAGCGATCCCATGCACAGCAGAACAAAACACTGCCCGATCCTGGGCAAACCTCACTACTGTTGCCACACTTTATCCTGTGACAAAGAAGAGGACTAAAGTCATACTGTTCATGTTGTTGTTGTGTTAGGTAGAACCAACTCAGGTTGCCACTGAGTTGGTTCTAACTCATAGTGACCTATGTACAACAGAACAAAACACTCCGTCTTGTGCTATCCTCACGATTGTTATATTTGAATCCATTGTTGCAGATACTGTGTCAGGCCATCTCCTTAAAGGTCTTTCTCTTTTTTACTGGGCCTTTACTTTACCAAATATAATGTCCTTCTCCAGGGACTGCCCCTCCTAATACCTTATCCCAAATACATGAGGTGAAGTCTCACCATCCTTGCTTCTAAAGAGCATTCTGACGGTGCTTATTCCAGGATAGTTTTCTTCATTCTATTGATGGTTGTTGTTCTTGTTAAGTGCTGTCAAGTCAGTTTAGACTCATAGCGACCCTGCCTAGGGTTTCCTAGATGTGGCTAGTGGGTTTGAACTGCCAACCTTACAGTGCTTAACCTACAGCAACACACATGAGATATTTAATAGTCTTCCCTAATATCACCAGGTGTCATCATCAATGGCGTCAAGTGTGGCAGCGGTAGTGAGGTTGGCCCAGGATCAGACATTGTTTCATTCTGCTGTGCATGGGGTCGCTATGAGTCGGTTCCAACTCGATGGCACCTGACAACAACAACAATATCATCATTCAAAGGCACTAATTCTTTGATTTCCTTATTCAGTGTCCAGCTTCTGCATGCATATGCAGTGATTGAAAATACTATGGCATGGGTCTGGCACACCTTAGTTCTCAAAGTGATGCCTTTTTTTTTTAAATTATTAACACTTTCAAAAGGTCTTTTGCAACAGACTTTTCCAATACAATCTGACTTCTTCCATGGGTGTTGATTATGGATCCAAGTAAAATGAAATCTTTGACAGCTTCAATGTTTTCTCCTTTTATCATGATGTTGTTTATTTGTCCAGTTGTGAGAATTGTTTTCTTTATGTTGAACTGTTACATATACTGAAGGCTGGAGTCTTTGACCTTCATCAAGTTTTCTTCACTTTCAGCAATCAAGGTTGTGTCACCTGCGTATCACAAATTGGTAGAGTGTTCCTCCAATCTTGGTACCCTGTTCCTATTCATATAGTCCATCTTCTAAGTTTATTTGCCTAGCATACAGGTTGAATAACTATGGGGAAATGATACAATCCTGACACACACCTTTTCTTTGAGTTTTTTACTGACCCTCTACTTTACCAAGCATGATGCCCTTTTCCAGATACTGCTTCCTCCTAATAACATACCCAAAATTAAGTGAGACAAAATCCCACCATCCTCTCATTTCTAAGGAACATTCTGGCTGTATTTCAGCAAAGACAGATTTGTTAATTATTCTGGCAGTCCATGATATAGCCAATACTTTTTGTCAACACCATAATTCAGATACATCAGTTCTTCTTCATTCTTTCTTATTCATTGTCTAGCTTTCACATGCATATGAGGCTATTGGAAATTTCCCATAGATTCCTTCAGTATTGTAACTCAAAGCTTAAATTTTTTCTTCAGGTCTTTCAGAAGTTCTTCCCTTTTGAATTTCTAACTCCCAGTGTTTGAACATTTTATTATTGTACTTTATCTTCTCTAACTGCCCTTTGAAATCTTCTTTTATTTCATCATTTCTTCCATTCCATTCGCATTAGCTACTCTGCATACAATAGCAAGTTTCAGAGTCTCCTTCTGACATCCATTTTTTCATGTCATCCCAGAATTCATTGGGTTCTTGGTCATCTGGTCATGAGTCAAATCTATTCCTTTTTTTTTTTTTTTTAATGTTTTTATTTTGGATTGAGTGAAAGTTT
>NW_006408666.1:7158688-7182391 GCF_000296735.1 Chrysochloris asiatica | reverse complement strand
AGGGACAGTTTGCTATGTCTACTAGGTGGCTAAAGTCTGATCCTCAGAGCCTATGGTTTGGACGGTCAACAACGCTTGGGCCCACAGGGTCTTGACCTCCTGACCAGGTCTGCCCGGTCTGTATCAGATTCCCCCTTATTTATTGTTTGTTTAAGGGACGCTGCCTGTCTTAGGCGGTCAGTGCGAATTCCTCAGTCTTACCCGTCATCGAAACTCATTGTAGCATGGCAATGGCTCTGTCTTAGGTTGCCAAGGTTCCACGTGATCCTTACCCATCTCTGGCCACACGTCCAGCATAAACAGCCACCATCGGAGGAAGACAGGGAGGGAGGAGATCAGCTGGGGACCCCATACGC
This sequence comes from Chrysochloris asiatica, assembly GCF_000296735.1. Taxonomy (NCBI): domain Eukaryota; kingdom Metazoa; phylum Chordata; class Mammalia; order Afrosoricida; family Chrysochloridae; genus Chrysochloris; species Chrysochloris asiatica. The sequence goes on along the minus strand of NW_006408666.1, from coordinate 7,182,035 downwards.
AAGACGTTGCCAGCCCACCACCTGCTCTAAGGTGACCAAGCAGGATCACTATGCTGAGGTTCAATCAAGTTCTTAGGGGATCTTACTCTATATTGTGTTTTAATTGATAATAAAAGGATCTCTGGTAGTAAATGTTGAAGTGCCTGGCTGTTAACCAAAAGATTGAGGATTTGAGCCCACCTTGTCATTCTATAAAGGGCCATTATGCGTTAGATCCGACTCCACAGCACATACCACCACCACATTGGTTCTATGGGAAACAGAACAGGTGATCTGCTCCCATAAAGAGCACAGTCTAGAAACCCTATGAAGAAGTGCTACTCTGTCACATGAAAATGGACTCATTGACACCTAACAACTGATAATAAACTGGATTTCTTTTGTCTATCCTTGGTATAGACTTGATTTATCTGCTGTGGCAAAGTCAGGACATATGCATCTTTGCAGGAAAGGAGACTTGCACTGTTTGATTTTAACGTGGCTGTACTATAGTATCCATTTGTTTTAGTTAAATGTTAGTCTAATTGTTGTTAACAGTAGTTACATGTGATTAAAGTAAGTATGCAGCTAACCTTTCATAATGTTGGTAATCAGCAGAAGGCTTAGAGAACAAGAAGGGAGACTCACTAAGGTACACTCCCCATGTGGTGCTATAGGATAAACAGTAGACTGCTGATCACGAGGTTGGAAGTTCAAACCCACCAGCAGCTCCCTGGAAACCCTATTCGGGGTCACAATGAGTCAGAATGGGCTCAACAGCACTCAACAACAATACCTCTGCCTCTAGGTGGTAAATAGATGTTTTGCTATAATTCCCTCATTCTTCACTCTTCCTGTCAATTAACTTGGGGGTTTGGGGGCACAAGATTGAAGGACTCTTCAGCCTGTAGCCTATGAATTCATTAGTCTTACCCCATTTGTCAGTTTGTCATACTGTGGTAGCTTGTGTACTACTGGGATGCTGCAGTGTATTCCCCCCCCCACACACACACCCCGAATTTGAAACAGCAGCAGGGTCACCTATGTTGCCTCTGTTAGTTCTGTCTATTCAGTTCTGACTCGGTGACCCTATGAGTATAGGGTTTCTGAGGAGCAGATGGTGGGTTTGAAAAGCCAACCTTTTGGTTAGCAGTCCAGTGCTTATCCTATAGTCACACCAGGATTCCCACACCCGTGGTGGACAGGTTACAGCTGACCTTCCAGACAAAGGCAGACCAGGAAGAAAGAGAGGCTACTGCTGAGTGTTTAGCCACTGAAAACCTGGTGGATGTGAGTAGAACGTAGTCAGATGGACTGCCAGATGATGAGCACCTCAGGTGGTTAGGGTCTCAAAATCAAACGGGGAAGATTTGCCTCCCCAAAGTACAATTAACCATGATGACATGAATGAAGTGAAATTATTTGGTACCCCCATTTGCTGATGGACACTATTCAAAATGAAGAGAAACGACTGTGAACATCCATGAATAACTGGAACATGAAATGTAGGATGTATGAATCTATGAAAATTGGAAGTTGTCAAAAATGAAATGGAACACATAGAGACAGATATCCCAGGCATGGATGACCTGAAATGGACTGGTGTTGGCCATTTTGAATTTGATAACCATATGGTTGAGTATGCCAAAAATGACCAAGTCAAGAAGGGCATCACATTCAATGTCAAAAAGAACATTTCAAGGTATATCTTGAAGTACGATGCTGTCTGTGATAGGATAATATCGATATGCTAACAAGGATGATCACTAATTAATATAACAATTATTCACATTTGCCCAACAACCACAAAGACCAAGGATGACAAAATTGAAGAATTCTACCAACTTCTGAAGTCTGAGAGTAATCAAACATGTAATCAATATGCATTGCTAATTACAGGACCACTTATGTATAGTGGGTTTTGTTAGGGCAGCACCCCACTCCTGGAACCAAATACTGTCTTAGTTATCTAGTATTGCATTAATAGAAATGCCATAAATTGATAGTTTTGAAAAACAGAAATATGTTCACTCATAATTTAGGAGCCTAGAAATCTGAATTTGGGGTTCTATGGGAAGTCATCATTCTTACTGTCAACTTCGGAGGAGAATCTCCTTTCAACATTTGTGACCATTCCTTGCAGATCTCCATGTGTTTGACGTCAATCTTTTCCTGGGGCTAGGTCTTCTTCCTTGGTGGTCCTTAGGATTCTCTTTCTCTGCTCAGTTTTCTCTCCTTTTATATTGAAGTATAAAAGGTGATGTAGGCCCCATCCCAGGGAAACTCCACTTATATTCTATCAAGGCTGTGATCTGAGTAAAGGTGCTTGTCCCAACCTGATCCCCTTCAATTGATGAGCTGATTGATCAGAACATATCATGAGGGTTGATGGCATCTTTACATGAGCCACCAATTTACATCATTACACAACTGTAACCCACTGAGGATCATGGCCTAGCCAGGTGGGCACATATTTTGAGAGGACTCAGTTCAATCCATGAGAGCAGGCTTGAAGATAATCAGTGTACTTTCTATTCTAGTCCTTGGTTTCTGTATCTACAGTTCCCAACAATAGTGTGTGGACTGTATGAATTCATATCGCTTTATGGTATGTTTTGAAATTGGAAAGTGTGAGTCTCCTTACTTTGTTCATTTTTATGATTACCTTGTATAATCAGGGCTCGTAGCAGTTCCATATAAACTTCAGAATTTGTTTTTCCATTTTTATTATTGTATTGAATCTATAGCTCAATTCGGGAGTATTGGCATCCATACAATATTAAATTCATGGGTTGGAAAATCCATGATCATGGGATGTCTTTCCATTTATTTGTGCTTTAGTTCATTTCTGTCAGCAATGTTTTCTAGGTTTTGGTGTACAAGTCTTTAACATTTCTGGTTACATTTATTCCTAGATATTGTACTATTTTTGATGCTATAGTAAATGGAATTATTCCCTTAATTTTCCTTTCCTGATTGCTTGCTCCTTGTTCATAGAAACACTACTGATTTTTGTGTGTTGATCTTGTATCCTGTGACTTTGCTGAACATCATTTATTAGCTTTAGTGATGTTTTATGTATTTGGGAGAGATTTTCCTAATAAAGGATCATGCCATCTACAAATAGGGTTAGTTTTACTTCTTCCTTTTCTGTTTGTTGCTGTTGTTATGTGCCATTGCCTTGGCTCCAACTCCTATGCATAACAGAAGAAAACACTGCCATGTCCTAGTCCATCCTCACAATTGTTTCTACACGTGAGTCCACTGCTGCTACTCTACCAAACATTCTCATTGCTGAACCTGTACTTCACCAAGCCTAGTATCCTTCTCCAGGGACTGGTCCCTTCTGACAACATGTCTGAAGTATGAGAGACAAAGTCTCACCATCTTGGCATCCAAGAAGCATTCAGGCTGTACTTCTTCCAACACAAATTTGTTTGTTCCTTTGGAACTTCAATATTATTCTCTAACACCATAATGCAAATAAATCAATTCTTCTACAGCCTCTTTTAGTTATTGTCTAGCTTTAACATATCTATGAGGCTACTGAAAAGACCACGGCTTGGGTCACGCACACCTTAGTCCTCAAACTGATGCCTTTGCTCTTGAACACTTAAAAGATTTCTTGTGCATCTGATTGGCATAATGCAGTAAGTGAGTTGATTTCCTTTTCTATTTGTGTTTATTTTTTAAAGGTTTGTTGTGAATTGAGTGAAGATTTGCAGGGCCAATCATCAGTTGTTGTTTTTTTTTGAGGGGGTGGCTAGAATACTGTATACTGTACTTAAAAAACAACAACAATAAATCTAAATGTTTCTGATACACAGAAGCATTCAAGAATTGCAGTTTAGAAGGCAGAGAACAATATGAGAAGACAGAAGAGTATTTCTGAGTCATCTCTAACCAGAACTAGCCCAAGTTTCTTCACAAATCTCACTTCCCAATAGAGATGAATACTTTAGGGTGTCATGAAAGAGAGGAAGACTTTCAAGCACAGGCGATAGTTAAAAGGGCAAATTTGGCAGCTAAATATTCTTGCTTCATAGGGTAAGTTTCACTGTCTCCTTCTGTATAATTTATCTGTTCAACTGTATATTGTTCCTAATTATTCACTCCCCTGTTCCTATGACAAGATTCTTCTTTCCGGCTTCATTGGCCTAAGTCTTGGCCATGGGATTTTCATTAGCATCTGGTTTGGAATGCTGGCATATCTTCAGGGGAAATTTCAAGCCTGCTTTAGCTAAAGTTACCAAACACTGTTTTAATAGTTCATTAGCCACACCTGGAGACTATTTCTCACAACAATGAAGAAGAGGCACCATCCATTGATAGGCACTTGTCACATGTTTATCTTCAGAACAACTATTTATCAGTAATCTTAGTTTTTCAATGTTTTCATCTGCTGGAATTCTTTTAAGGTTAGAGTTAAGTCACACCCGGCTTCATAAAACCAGTGTTTCCAGAGTAACCAAATTATCACCTAGAACCATCAAACCAGGGCTACTCCACTCCATTCCAAGCTGAACAAGTGATGATGCACAGTCAGCCTGTTGGGCATAATGCTCTGTTTCCTCCACTCGGGTGTGATACCATTCTGTAACCCTCTCTCCTGCCAGCTGAGTTGTCCATAGTTGAGTATTTCAGGTTGTGCAGCATGCAAGAATTCATTTTCATCTTGCAGATTTGGCTCAACAACCACTTTGCACTTGGACTCTTCACCCCATTCTTTATCCTGGTATTTATGTTCATGCCAAGGAAGGATCATCAAGGGGTCATTATTGCCATGAGCTTCAGGCAGCAAAACAGAATACTCATGTAGAGATGTGGTCTCTAGAAAGTTGGAGACAATCACAGGATGATGAGGAAGCACCTCAGCAACAAATCATCAGGTTTATATTCAACAAATCATTACAAGGATTACAAAGCCACCATGAACCATCAGCTAGCAGTATTTACTTCTATTAACTTTTTTTTTTTTTGATGTATACGTTGTTGCTGTTGTTGTTATGTGCCGTAGAGTCGGTTCTGACTCATGGCTACCCTGTACAGGGTTTCCGAGGCTGTAAATCTTTACGGGAGCAGAAAGCTTCATCTGTCTCCCGCGGAGCAGCTGGTAGTTTCAAACTGCTGACCTTAAGGTTAGCAGCCTGACTCGTAACCACTACGATACCAGAGACCATGTTGAAAATAAATATTCGTTTACATTTTGCATCCAGCCTCCCTCCTGTAGGCACTCTGCCTTTCTCAGCCCATGAACCTCTAGTTCTCTGCTGATCTGTGTCCCCATTTTTCTGGTTAGGATCCCCAGCTCCTCTCATACTCTTTCCTCTTGATGGTCCTAGTGTCCTCTGTTCCTGAAATGACATATTGATTTCTCCACCCTTTTAGTTAACCTCTTCTACATTTACATTTGTGACAATTGTCATTAGTCCTGATAACAGTTACTCACAATTGAATCACAAAACCCTGTCCCCATCATCATCAGACAAAAGAAAAACAATTCAGAGGGGATTCTATTTTACCCCCATTATTCTGATACTAGGGAGCTCTGGTAGCGTAGTGGTTACGAATTGGGCAGCTAACCTCAGGGTCAGCAGTTCGAAACTACCAGCTGCTCCATGGGAGAAAGATGAGGCTTTCTGTTCCCATAAAGATTTACAGCCTCGGAAACCCTGTACAGGGTCACTATGGGTTGAGACCGACACCACGACACATAACCACCACCATTCTGACACTAAGCACCTTCATGAAAGCTTGTAAACCAGCCACTTCACCCTTTACAACCCCCCAATTTTGATAGCTTGTCCCTATCAACCCAGTGTACTGAGGAGGCAAGCTTAACCTTAAGAAGAAGAATCCCTCCCTTTTGGTTGGAATTTTAGGCAACGTCACACATACGCAAAAGTCCAGTTCTCCAAGTTGCAGCAATTTATGCTTGCCTCTTGTGTCAAACGTCCTTATCTTCATCTGCTCCAGTTTTGGTCAGCAAGCCATCCAAGATAGGGCAAATTGGTATCATCTGCAAGTCTGGGAGTTCTCGCATGCTCCCGCCACTTAAGAAGAGCTGCCTGCTTCACTCTTAGCTGTAGCCCACAGTGGCTATGTTGGTGTCCGTGGGCTCTGGAGAGCATGTGTCTCCGTGAACGTAAAGCAGTCATATTTGGTTATGGTTTATTTCTTTTTCTTGCCTACCTGTTTTGATGAGTACATCTAGTATGCTATTAAAAAGTTGTGATTGAAGCAGGTATTCTTGATTTGCTCCTGATCTTAGGGGAAAACTTTCCAGTCTTTCTCCATTGCGTATACTGTCAGCTGTGGGCTTCCCATAAATGACCTTCATCATTTTCAGGAACGTCCCTTCTAGTCTTAGCTTGTTTGTTTTATAATGAAAGAGGCTTGACTTTTGTCTTTTTTGTGTGTCAGTTAAAATGGTCTTGTGGCTCTCTATCTTTTTGTCTATTAATGTGGTGTAAGTAAGCATATTGATTGATTTCTAAAGCGAAACATTCTTATATACCTGGAGCAAGTCCCTCTTGATTATGGTGCATAGTTCTTTTCGTACGGTGTTGGATTTGGCTTTTTTAGTATTTTGAAAAGATTTCTATATTTTTAAGGAACAGTAATCTGCAGTTTCTTTTGTTATAGTGTCTTTGTCTTGTTTGGGTATTTGAGTAATGTTGGCCACCTAGAAAAAGTTATTAGCTATTATTTGCAAAATGTTCTTTCCTCTTCTAATTTTTTGGAAAAGGTTAAAAATAATTGGATTCACCTCGTCTATAAATGTTGGGTAATATTCCCAAGTGAAGCTGTCTGAGTCAGGTAGTATCCCCCTGTGAAGCTTTCTATGAGGAGGGTTTTGAGTATTGATTCCTTCTCTCCACTTTCTATGGGTCTGTGGAGATTTCCTTGTTTCTTCTTGAGTCGATATTGGTAGTTTATGTGTTTCTAGGAGTTTGCCCATTTTATCTTAGCTGTCTAATCTGTTAGAGTGGAGCTGTCCACAGTGCTTTGTAAGAATCCTGTTTCATTTCCGTAGAGGGGGTTGAAATGTCCCCCCTTTCAGTTTTCATCTTAGTTATTTGAATTTATTTTTTACCTTGTCAATCAAGTGGAAAAGATTACTTTTCTTGGTGTTAAAAAAAAACAACAAAAAACTCACTTGTGTGACGATTTCCTAGAATTTTTCTGTTCTCATTTTACATTTATTTCTCTTCTGATCTTTGCTATTTACTGTTTTCTAATAGTTTTGGGTTTTGTTGCTCTCCTTTTTCTAGTTTTTTAAAAGTTAAAAGGTGAGGTGAATGTTTTGAGATATTTCTTTATTTGTAATATATGCATTTACTGCTACAATTTTCTCTGAGCATTCCCTTCATTGTGTCTCATCAATTTTGGAAGTTTGGTAGAGTTCAACAATAACTCATTTTCTTTTCATTCAACTTCAGTATTTCCTGATTTATCTAATGAGTTCTGCTTGGACCCAGTGGTTGTTTAATTCCCACACATTAGTCAACTTCCCAGTTTTCCTTTTGTTATTAATCTTTACAGTCATTCCTTTGTGGTCAGGAAGATTCTTTACATAATTTCAGTTTTTAAGCTTCACTGATATTTGTTCTGTGACCTAATACTTGGTCTGTCCTGGAAAATGATCCATGTGCACTGGAGAAAAATGTTCTGATGCTGGATGGAGCATTCTATATCCGTTTGCTGGTTATAATGGTTTGATAGTGCTGTTCGAATCCTCTATTTGTTTATTGATCTTGCTTGATACTCTGTCCATTAGTGACAATGGTCTGATGAAGTCTCAAAGAATTATTGTAGAACTTCTTCCTTCAGTTCTGTCAGGATATTTTTATTCAACATGTATTTTGGAAATCTGGTGTCATGATTATGTGTATGTATAATTTATATATCATCCTAATAAACTGACTTACTTATTATTATAAAATGTCCTTCTTTGGTTTCTAACAAATTTTGACTTAAAGTATATGTATTCTATTAATATAGTCACTCCGTCTATACTTTGGCTACAGTTTGCGAGAAACATATTTATCATCCTTTTAGTTTCAAACAATTTGAGTCTAAAGGGTGTTTCTTTTAGAAAGCATGTACATGTCTTCTGTTTATGAAAAATCCATTCTGCCAATCTCTGTGTAATCCATTTACATTTATTTAATTCCTTTTAAGGAAGGACATCCCTTTTTCTGTTTGTTTGTTTTTGTTTTTTTGTATGTTTTCTACCTTTTGTCCCTCATTTTCTCCATGACTGATTCTTTTTTCTTTAATTGATTTTTATAGTGAAATTTGTCTACCATGAATGGCCCTGCTGGTGTTTGAAATACCTGTGCCATAGTTTCCAGCATCCTAGTAACACACCTGACACCACAGTGTAATGAACTGGCTGGATGGTGGATTGTTGCAACAGTGCTGTGTAGCAAACTTCTCAGAATGAGTGTCACCCGTAACTTAGATAGGCCCGTCTGTACTCATGGCTTCCAGAAGTTTCAGGAAGGATTGACAGGGTCTCATTATGAGGCATTAACTGAACAGACAACAACTACATATGGTATGCTTTTTAAGGCGATCTTTGCAGTGTAAGAGACCACAGAAACATGCAAGTATGTTTATGACTTGGGCACTCATTGTGTCTGCGGGGATGATTAACTCCATGGTGTATTAGTTACCTAGTGTTGCTTTCACATAAATACTACAAGTGGGTGATTTTAAAGAACACATTCATTTCCCCACAGCTCAAGTAGCCAGAGTCTGAATTGGGATGTTATTGAGGGAGAGAGCTCTCCTTGTCCATTTCAACTTCTAGTAGCTTCCCTTAGGCCTAGATGTTTCTGGGTTTGTAGATGCATCTGTCACTCTCATCAAGCTTCTCCTTTCCTCTTTGTATGTCTCTGTGTATTCTGTTCATTTAGACTCAGAAGTGGTTAGGTTTAGGACTTTGTATGTCTCTGTGTATTCTGTTCTGTTTATACTCATATGTGGTTAGGTTTAGGACTTACTCTCCACTTATACGTATTCATTAACATCATGAGATAAAACCCCTCTTTCAACACATTTTTTGAGGGTCACAATTCAATCCATAACACACAGCCAAGACCAATATCAAAAGAATAGAAAGCATATACTACCCAAAGTGAACACTGTAAAGTTATATTGCAAAGAGAGTGAATATACAATTTTATTACTCATTCGATTAACGTATTATGACCTATGATACAAAATCCCAGTTTCCTTGTTTTATGTGATTAAAGGTTATTTCAGATTCCTAGCAAACAATTTCATGGACACTAATTTGGGAGCACTATCCAACTAGCATAGTCTATACTCCTTTCCACTGGTAGTCCCTTTGATGATCATGATCAAGGAGATTCTGTAAGGTGACATGATTGCACTTCTTATTAAGTGAAACCTCAAGTTTCACCTTAGAGGGGCTCTTGTTTTAGACCATGATGAAAGCATCTCACACAGATTTAAACATTTTCAGCTATACAAAATAGCTTAAATGTCAGTGACTCGTGAGTTCTAATTGTGTATGGTGGATGGCATCTTTGTTTCCTTGTCCTCTTACTTTGTTTATGGGATAAACATTCCTATACAGTGGCTACTGATTAGGTACATATACCCCATCATATTCACTGATCTGAATCGTGTACCCCCATCATATCACCACTTGTCTGTCAGCATGTTGTGGTTTGTGTGACTCTTATCCTGAAAGCTAAGCCACCAATATTTTAGATATCAGCATAATCCCTCATGGTAGATAGGTTTCAGATGAGATTCAAGGGTAATATAGACTAGGAAGAAAAAAATTGAATCACTTCTGAAAGGTTAGCCACTGAAAATCTTAAGAATGGCAACAGCACATTTTCTAATATACTCTTGGAAAATGAACCCCTCAGCATAGCATACATTTGAATATGAAAGGGGCAGAACTGTGACTCAAACTACAGTTGACCTTAATGGCATGAATGGTGCAAAGTTTTTGGGAGCCTTCATTTGCTGATAAGACACAATTCAAAATGAGAAGAAACAGTAGCAAACATCCTTTAATAACCAGACATTTGTTTGATGGTGGATAGAGTAGAGGTGTGGTGAAGTTAGCCGTAACAATACCACAGAATACCAGGTGAAGAGGGTTCAGGGCAAAGCTCCAAAACTCTGAACCACATATCTAGGAATATTTAAAAAGTCTGAAGGCTTATAGCTAGTGGAACTTGTAGCGGAAGTAAGAACTCGTGAATTTTTTAATCTGCTGGGCTCAGTGGCCTGGAGCCGACAACTTGGGTGAGACCAAACGGTAAGACCAAACAGGGGACAGACCAACCATGGAATAACGTCACGGGAACCTCAGAGCAAAGGTAGACAATACACTTAGTTGGTTTTGCTTTGTTCTGATTTTTGTTTTCTTTCTTTTTGGTATCTGTTCATTGCCCCCCCACACACATACACTGTTTGTACACCTCCATTCTAGTGACTAGAGGGGGAGCTTGAGCGAGTGGATACCCCCACCCCCCACCACTGGTGGATTCTTCTGCCACACATGTGCACAGATACTCAGCCCAAGAGCCAGCCCTGAACTGTTTTTTAATAATGAAAAGGCCAGAACAAGGGGTATGGAAAGGGAAAGAGCGTTTAAAAAAAAAATTAAACATTGAGGTACCCCCAAAGCAACTAACAGTCACATTGTGAAATCTCTCAGGCAGCTTTGAAGGCAAGAAGTTGAAAAAGGGTATTAAACTCATACTCATATTAGGCTACATAATGTTTTATCGCACCTTCCTCTCCCTTTTCTGCGATTACAGACTACAGTATCCAATCTAATTTTTTATATTGTCGTGTTTTTTGTTTGTTTGTTTGTTTTTTGCTGCTGCTGTTTTGCTGTTTTAAGCTCCCCTTTAACCTTGGGGGTACTCTTTCACTTCCTATATTACCCAAGAAGAGACAGCAACCGCTGCCATATAGTCAAGCTACAATCTCACTCTATAAAACACCAAAAGCCAGGCAAGACCCAATACCAACTGCCATACAGGAAGGAAGCAGACAACACCTGTGAAAGTTCATTTGAGTCAAGAAATAAGAAGAGTGAAAAGGGAAGTGCATATCCTGATAACATCTACCTGGAGGCAATCAGCAAGCATGAAAAATATCCAAACACACACTCAATTAAGTATTAAGGCCACAGATAAATACTAACCATGTCCAAGAAGAAAAAGCAGATAACCATAGCAGCGTATGTCCAGAAACAAGATAAATGTCTGAGACAAATGACATAGAGGTAAACCTGGACTACAGTCTGGAAGAAGGGCAGACCTTGGATATGCCTGAGAAGGAATTAACAAAAATGATTCTAAAATGTTTCAAAACACTTCACAATGGAGTTGAGAAAAATAAGGAAGAAGTCAAGAAAGCACTACAAGAATAATCAAATAAGATAAATACAGCATTGGAAACAATTAAAAACCTAAAGAAAGAGATCCAAACGATCAATGATAGACTATCAGAAATAGACAATACACTGAAAGGTCAAAGGAGTAGATTAGAAGAGATGGAAGGCAAAGCTAGTGAGCTGGAAGACAAATCTCTCAATACCACTAAGATAGAAGAGCAAACAGAAAAAGGATTAAAAGATGTGAAGAAGTTCTAAGATTCATATTGGACCACATAAAAAGGAATAACTTAAGAATTATTGTCATTCCAGAACAGGAAGAATCACACAAGTCGACAGAGGAAACAGTTGAAGAATTGCTGGAAGAAAATTTCTCTAACATCCTTAAAGTAAAAGATAAACATTCAAGAAGCTCAGTGAACCCCAAGAAGGATAGACCCCAAAAGAAAATCACCAAGACATAGCATAATCAACCTCTCCAAAATCAATGATAAGGACAGAATCCTGAAGGCAGCTAGGGAAAAGAGAAGCATTACAAACACAGGCAAGCAAGTTGGATTAAGCTCAGATCTCTCAGCAAAAACCATGAAAGCAAGAAGGCAATGGGGAGACATATATAAAACCCTGAAAGAAAAAAACAAACAAACAAACAAAAAAACCGTCAACGAAGAATCCTTTATCTAGCAAAGGAACCTATTAAATGTGACAGTGTAATCCAAACATTCCATGATAGACAGAAGCTAAGGGATTTGTCCAAAGCCAACCATATGCTACAAAACATCCTAAAGGGAGTTCTATGGACTGAGAACCAACAAGAACAGACAACAACCAGAGATTTACATACATGGCAGCACCTCCCAGAATTAAATCAACAGATGGAAGAGTCAAGAACAGAACAAAACTATAAGAATAAACTTAGAGAATCTGGGAGGTCAGTCTATGATCAAAAATTGCAATGTAAAAGAAGGTAAACACGTAGAAACAGAGATCAAGATGGTTGGAAGGTCAGGTAGATTACAGGATAAAATAGACTGCGCTAAATGGATGAAAACATTAATGAAATACAAGGTAACCTCAAAGAAAATTATCACTACACAACATACCAATAAAATGAAAATCCAAGAAGAACGTGGAAATAATAAAACTATGAGGAAACTCACAAGAAAGAACACAAAAAGCATGAACTCATCAAAGGAAGACACACAGAACAAAGAAAGTAGCAACACCACAAAAACCAAATATAATGGCAGCAATTAATCCATCCCTATCAATAATCACACTGAATGTAAACAAATTTAATGAACCAGTTAATAGATGGAGGGTGGCATAATGGATAAGAAAACAAGATCGTTCAATATGCTGTCTGCAATAGACACATCTCACACACAGAGACAAAAACAGATTAAAAGTCAAAGGATGGAAAAAATATATACCAAGCTAATTGTAAAAAAAAAAAATCAAACAGGAGTGGCAGTACTAATCTCTGATAAAATAAACTTTAAGACAAAACCCGGCATAATGGATAAAGATGGACATTATCTCATGATTAAAGGGACAATTGAACAAGATGAAATAATCATAATAAATACCTATGCTTCCAATGAAAGAGTGCCAAAATATATAAAACAAACTCTAATAGATTTGAAGAAAGAAATGAATGAATGTACAATAATTGGGGGTGATTTTAACACACCACTTTCAAAAATGGCTAGAACAACCAGAAAGAAATTTGACAAAGACACAGAAGAACTAAACAACACAAACAGCCAACTTGACCTCATAGATGTGTACAGAGCATTCAACCCAACAACAATACAATGCACATAATTTTCCAGTGCACATGGAACATTTTCCAGAATAGACCATATGTTAGCCCAAAAGCCAAATCTCCATAAATTTACAGATATCAAAATACTACAAAGCATCTTCTCTGACCACAATGTTATCAAATTAGAAATCAATAAAAGGAAGACCAAGGAAATAAAGTAAAATACACGGACACTGAATAATACCCTGCTGAAAAGCGAGTGGGTAGTAGAAGAAATTAAGTGTGAACTCACAGTTCCTAGAAACAAGTGAGAATGAAAACACAACATACCAAAATCTTTGGGGCATGTTGAATGTGGTGCTGAGAGGACAATTTATTGGAATAAATGCACACATCCCAAAAGAATAAAGATCCAAAATTAACACATTAACACATCATCTACAACAATTAGAAACAGACCAACAGAGGGAACCTGCAGCCATCAAAAGAAAAGAATTAGTAAAGATTAGAGCAGAAATAATGAGATAAAAAAAAAAAACAAAAAACAGAAAAATATAGAAAGAATCAGAAGGACAAGAAGCTGGTTCTTTGAAAGGATTAACAAAATTGACAGACCATTGGCAAACCTTACAAAAGAAAAGAGGGCAAAGACACAAATAACACGCATTAGAAAATACTTGGCTGATGTCATAACGGAACCAAAGGAAATAAAAAGATTATAACAGAAAACTATGAAAAGTTGTACTCCAACAAATTTGAAAACTTAGAAGAGATGGATACATTTTTAGAAAAGCACGATCTACCTAAACTCACACACAGTGAAGTAGAAAACCTGAACAGACCCATAACCAAAGAAGAACTTGATCAGGTCATCAAAAATCTCCCAACCAAAAGAAGTCCATGTCCAGATGGCTTCACTGGTGAATTCTAACCAACATTCAGGGAAGAGCTGTCACCAGTTCTACTCAAATTATTCCAGAAGATAAAGGAGGATGGAAAACTTCCTAATACATTTTATGAAGCAAGCATTATCCTCATACCAAAACCAGGGAAGGATGTCACTAAGAAAGTAAATTATAGATCAATGTCCCTTATGAACATAGATGCAAAAGTTCTCAACAAAATCCTAGCCAACAAATCCAGTAGCACATCAAAAAGATAATGCATCATGATCAAGTGGGATTCATATCAAGGGTGCAAGGATTGTTCAGCATGAGAAAAACGATCAATGGAATCTGCCATATAAATAAGAAAAAGGAAAATAATCATATCGATTGATCCAGAAAAAGGCATTTGACAAAATCCAACCTCCATTCCTGATAAAAACACTCAACAAAGTAGGAATTGAAAGGAAATTCCTCAACATAATTAAGAGCATATATACAAAATCAAGAGCCTACACTACTCTCAATGGAGAGAACCTGAAAGCATTCTCTCTGTGAACAGGAACCAGACAAGGATGCTCTTTGTCACCACTCCTATTCAATATAGTGCTAAAAGTCTTAGCATTTGTGATACATCAAGATAGGGAAACTAAAGGAATTCAAATTGGCAAAGAGGAAGTAAAATTCTCTCAATTTGCAGATGATATGATCGCATACATAGAAAATCCCAAATACTCAGTAAAAAAAGCTACTAGACTTCGTGAGAAGATGCAGCAAAGTGGCAGGATATAAGATCAATAATAAAAAGAAAATCAGTTGAATTCTTCTATATGAAAAATGACAGTGCTGAAAAAGACATTAGGAAAGCAATACCACTTACAATAGCCACACAAAGGATGAAATATCTAGGAATAAATGTAAGTAGAAAAAAAAATGGACCTATACAAAGAAAACTACAAAACACTACTATAAGAAAGCAATAGAGACCGACAAAAATGGAAGAATGTACCATGCTCCTGGATGTTGTTGTTGTTGTGTGCCATCGAGTCGGTTCCGACCCATAGCGACCCTGTATAGGGTTTCCGAGGGTATAAATCTTTACGGGAGTAGAAAGCCTCATCTTTCTCCCGCGGTGCAGCTGGTAGTTTCGAACCGCTGACCTTAAGGTTCGCAGCCCGATTCGTAACCACTACGCTACCAGAAGATTTAAAACGTTGTTAAAACATCAATACTGCCCAAAGCAATTTGCACATATAATGCAATCCCAATCCAGACTCCAATGACATTCTTCAGAGATGGGGAAAAAAACATTAAAAACTTTATATGGAATGGAAAGAGCCAGAATAAGCAAAGCACTGATTAAGATGAAGAATAAGGTTGGAAACCTCTCACTCCCTGACTTCAAAGTTTATTACATGGCTACAGTGGTCAAAATAGCTTGGTACTGGTGCAATGAAAGATGCATTGATTAATGGAACAGATTAGAGAATCCAGAAATTAACCCATCCACATATAGCCAACTGAGTTTTGACAAAGTACCAAAATATATCACATGGGGAGGTGATAGTCTCTTCAACAGATGGTGTTGGCAGATCTGGAAAGCGATATGCAAAAGATTGAAACAAGACCTTCACCTCATACCTTATACAAAAATCAACTCAACATGGATTTAAGATCTAAATGTGAATACCAAAATTCTGAAGGCCATCAATGAAAAAATAGAGACAAATGTGAGGGCACTAATTCAGGGAATACTCACACTACCAAACATTTTGAAAACTACACAAACACAAGTGGACAAAATAGATGATTGGGGCATACTAAAAATTAAAAACTTATATGCAAATGGAGGCAGAGACAATGACGTGGAGAGACGGAATAGCTGGGGACTTTAGACACAGAGAGGGAGAGGGGCTGTGTGCTGACGACTGGTGGGCAGGCTTGTAGTGTATACCCTCTGGTTGGTTGATGATGCATGAAGGGGATTGTAACCATGGCAATGAAACAATATACGATAAATAGGATGAATGTAAAAGTAGTGTTCTCCCATACAAATGATCACATAATTCATAATAAAACATTTAAACAAAAACAAACTTATGTGCATCAAAAGACTTCACCAGGAGAGTAAAAAGGGAATCAATAGCATGGGAAAAAATCTTTTGCAATGACGCATCAGGCAAGGGACTCATTTCTAAAATATATAGGAAACTACAACACCTCTACAAGAAAAATAGAAAGAACCCAATTAAAAAATGGGCACAGGATATGAACAGACACCTCATCCAAGGAGGAGATCCAAGCAGCCAACAAACATATGAAGAAATGTTCACAATCACTAGCCATTAGAGAGATGCAAATCAAAACAACAATGAGATATCATCTCACACCAGAAATAACAGCAAAGATAAAAAAAGTAGAGGACAATAAATGCTGTTGAGGATGTGGAAAGACTGGGACGCCCCTGCATTGGTGGTGGCCCAACCTCTCTGGAAAGCAATATGGCATTGCCTCAGCAGGTTGGAAATAGAAATACCTTATGATCCAGAAGTTACTCTACTTGGTATATACCCACAAGAAATATGAGCCATTAGATGAGTTATGTACACCAATGTTCACAGCAGCACTATTTACAATAGCAAAAAGATGGAGACAGCCTAAGTGTCCATCAATGGAAGAATGGATAGACAAACTGTGGTACATACACACAATGGAATATTATGCTACCTTTAAGAACAACAAGGAAACTGTCAGTTATCACATAACATGGATGAACCTTGAGGACATTATTTTGAGTAAAATTAGTCAGTCACAGAAGGAGAAATACAGCACAGGACCACTATTGTAAAAGATTAAGAAAAAGAACTCACATTAATGGGGGTGGGGATTCACTGCTAATTACCAGGATGTGGGTTGTGGAGTGAGGGGAGGGAGGGGGAGGGGAAGCACAGGGTAGTAAATAGACACAGTATAGTTTGGGTGCTGGAAAGGGTAGCAATACACAAGAAGGGGGAGGGGAATGGAAGAAAAAGGCGATTGGGAAAACAATTTGTCAGGTTTGCATGGGCTAAGCAAGACAGAGGTAAATAATGATGTATGCACAACCTTGGAACAACAGGGTTCTGGGATACAGGGATTGAGGCATGGATGGAATAAGGGAGAGGGGGGAAATAATGTTAAGATGCTTGGCTGTCTTTTGAATATTTGTTTCCCTGGCATACCATTATAAAATAGACACTTGAGGGTGAGAAAAAGGAATAGCCAGAAATATCACCACAGAAAGTTGGTAAGTCCATCTTCTGCCTATTACTGATTGGAATACCTAAAATGGGGCGACAACATGCCCAGTGAAGGAAGCTTCCTGAGGAGCCTCTGCAGTATATGAGACCACAGGTAGAATCCTGAACAGCATCCAGAATCTTCTGAGGTGTGATATTTCCACTTGAAAGGACAAGCAGATCAGCCTAGAGTGACTAGAAGAACAGAAAATACTTCTTGAAAGAAAATACGACAGGAAAAAGACAGAACAATAACGGCAGTCCGACTGATGACTACAAGAACAAGCAGGTAGCTAGCCCAGGAGACAGCAAAGCAAGGGGTCGGGTCCCCTCAGAGCAAAGCCCCTTCCAAGTCTAAGACTCAATGGGAATACACGAGCAGACATGCACTCTGATTGGTGACCACGTTCATCACTGATAAAGGGAAGTGAGGGAAAAACAGCAATGAAGCTGTGAGTTAAGCCCTACAACATTCAATAGACTCCTGTGAACATAGCTGGAGACTTGATTGGCCAGCAGTGTGGCAAGACCTGGTGACTCTTGGACCCAGAGTCAGTGACATTGCTAAAGAGGTCTAGAGTGGAGAGTGAAACATCCAGCTGATGAGAGGAGAGGGCATATGCATAAGAACACCCACACTTGTAAATAATACCCACTTGACCTGGCTTCAATGATTGGATGATCAGAGCTCAACTAGAAGAAGAAAAAAGAGAAAAAAAGAGTAATTTGATACAATTTGATGAACTTGACCTACACCTATGGATGCAGTAGCTCAAAAGAGGGAACAAATCTTTACAGCAAGGATCATTTCCACCCCCTCCATACACAGAATCAACAGGGATGGCAACTTGGACATTGGCTACCCAAAATGCGGGGGGACTACAAATGCAAGAAGTGACTGGCTTACAAGCTTTCAAGAGGGAGCCTATATACAGAGGGTGTGGAGAAAGGTAGAATCTCCACTGAGTAGTAGCCAATCTGTCTGGTTGGGGCTAATAAAAGGAGATGGGGATAGGTCCCTTGTGGTACAATGGTGAATCATTGTTGTCAGGACTGACTGTGAGGGTTGGAAATGTAAAGGTAGACATTTTGTAGCAAAAAGAGGGTGGTGATTGACTATGCAGTCCAGGAGCCAAGGTCCCTGGAACCATCAAGTGAAAAGAGTGGAGTGTGAGACCCTACCCAGAGAAGCAGTGATGCCAGAGATGAAGGCAGAGATGATGATGTGGAGAGATGGAGTAGCTGGGGACTCTAGGAAAATATGAATCTAGGAAAATTGTAAGTAATCAAAATGAAAAGGAATGCATCAATATCCTAGGTATTCAAGACCTGAAATTGACAAGTATTGGACATTTTGAATTGGACAATCTTATGAGTAGCTATGCTGGCAAAGACAAGTTGAATAGGAATAGTATCACATTCATTATAAAAAAGAGAGTTTCAAGATTTATCTTGAAGTAAATATCCTTTATTCCTACAAGGAAAACCAATTAATATGAGTATTTTTCAAATGTACTTAACAGGGAGGCAGCTTCCAAGTTCTTTGGTTTGAAATTGATGAAACATGCAATCAAGATGCATTGATAAGTACTGCTGGTTTTTAAGTGAATGTTGGAAATTTTTATGTGAAAGTTGGAAGCAAAGAGGAAAGACCAGTAGTTGGAAATATGGCCTTTGTAGCAGAAACAATGGTGGAGTTAGCATGATAGAATTTTGCAAAACCAATGACTTACTCATTGCAAATACCGTTTTTCAAAGAACATTGTTCTTGTTAAGTGCCATTGAGTCATTTCTGACTGTATAGTATTTCTGAGGCTTTAAATCTTCACAGCAGCAGAAAGCTTTCTCTTTCAAAAACATAAAATGTAGCAATTTTGAGGATGGCACCCTACTGAGTGGTGTTTTGTTCTGTTGTACATAGGGTCCCTTTGAGTTGGAACTGACTCAATGACACCTAACAACAACAACATGCAAATGTACCTCACCAGAGAATACAGAGAAATCAAATTGACCACATCTGTGGTAAGAGATGATGGGAAAGCTCAATTTCATCAGCCAAAACAAGGTCAGGGTCTGACTGTGAAACAGACCATCAATTGCTCATATGAAAATTCAGACTGAAGCTGAAGGAAAGGAAACCAAATCCACAAAAGCCCAAATATGACCTTAGTAATTCCACCTGAATTCAGAGATCATCTCAAGAACAGATTTGATGCATCAGACACTAATGATCAAAGAAAAACCAGAGGAGTTACGGGATGACAGCAAAAACATAGTGCATGAAGAAAGCAAAAAGTTGTTAAAATACCAGAAAGAACAAAAAAATGAAAATGAGTGTCAGAAGATTCTGAAACTTGCTCTTGAATGTTTAGAAGCTAAAGCAACTGAAAGAAATCAAGCAGTAAAAACAGCTCAATGAAAAATTCAAAGGACAGCTCAAGAAGACAAAATGAAGTATTTCAATGAAATGTGTGAATCTGTAGTTAGGGAATAACATGTCCAGCATTACTCATGCTGAACGCACTGAAGAGAAAGTTCAAGCCTTAAGATGTAATATTGAAGTATTCTATAGACAAAATATAAAATGTGGGAAACATAAAAAAATATGGAAGAAATACAATCACTGTACCAAGAAGAATTGTTGATAGTCAGCTATTTCAAGAGGTAATACATGATCAAGAACTAATGATATTGAGGAAAGAAGTCCAAGCTGTACTGAGGCATTGGTGAAAAACAAGGGTCCAGGAATTGGCAAAAATACAAATGGAAATATTTCAACAAATTGACACAACACTGAAGCTACTCACTCATCGATGACAAGAATTTTGGAAGAGTTGGCCAACTTATTGGAAGAGATCCATATTTGTGTGCATTCAAAAAAATGTGACCAAATAGAATGTTGAAATCATCTAAAAATATCATTAATATCACATGCAAATAAAAGTTTGCTAAAAAATCATTTTTAAATGGTTGCAGCTGTACATCAAGAAGGCGTTGCCAGAAACTGAAGTCAGATTCAGAAGAAGACGTGGAAGGAGGGATACCATTGCTGACATCAGATGGATCTTGACTGAAAGCAGAGAATATCAGAAAGATGCTTACCCGTGCTTTATGGACTATGCAAAAATTGCCCGTGTGGATCATAACAAACAGTACGGAGAATTCCAGAACTCTTATTTGTGTTCATAATGAACTTGAACATAGACCAAGAAGGCACTTTTTTAGGACAGAACAACTGAATAATGGAAGGTGTGCACTATGGTTGTATCTTTTCACCATATTTATTCAATCTGTATGATGAGAAAATAATCATTAGAATGAATTACAGGAAGAAGAATGTGGCATCAGGATTGGAGGAAGACTCATTCACAATGTGCAATATACAGATGACACAACCTTGATTGTTGTCAGAGAGAAGAGAACTCAAAATATTTACTAATGAAGACCATAGACTACAGTCTTCAGTACAGATTGCACCTCAATGTAAAGAAAATTAAAATCTTCACAACTGGAATAATAAATAACATTAGGATAAAAAGAGAAGAGTTTGAAGTTGTCAAGTATTTCATTTTCCTTTGACTGACAATCAGTACTCATTAGAAGCAGTCTTAAAGAAATGAAATGACATATTGTCTTAAGCAAATATGCTACAAAAGGCCTTAAAGTATTTCAAACAGAAGATGTCGCTTTGAGGATGAAGGTACTTCAGACCCAAGACATGGTATTTTCAGTCACTACATATGCATTTGACAGTTGGACAATGAACAACCAAGACCATAGAAGAGTTTATCAATTTGAATTATGGTCTTAAGGGAAGAGTGTGAAAAGTACAATTGATTGTCAGGAGAATGAACAAATCTGTTTCAGAAGTAAGGTCAGATTGCTCCTTGGAAGAGAAAATCTTGAGTCTTTGTCAATTGTGCTTTGGGCATGATTTCTGGAAGAACCAATGCATAGAGAAGGACTTCATGCTTGGTAAAGTGGAGGGTCAGAGAAAAGGAAGAATTCCCTCAAGGTTGATGGATGGAGTGGAAGCAACAATGTGTTCAAATACAACAATTGTGAGGATAGTGCAGGACGAGGCATTTGCAGGATCACTATGAGTCAGAACTGACTGGGTGGTGCCTAATAACAATAACCATTGCATCATGGTCCAGACAGCATTGTAAGTTATACAAACAACCATGAAATATATTGCTGTGTACACAACGGTGCACTGCATTATTCTATTATGTCAACTCCTTGCAGACAAAGTACATCATATGACCAGAAAATCACATTTCAACTTCCCTTGTTGTTGTTAGGTGCCAACGAGTCAATACCGACTCATAGTGACCTTATGCACAGCAGAACGAAACATGGCCCAATCCTGGGTCAACCTCACTAGTGTTGCCACACTTAAGCCCATTGATGCTGCCACTTTGCAATTCATTTCATTGGAGATCTTCCTCTTTTTCTCTGACCTTCCACTTTACCAACCATGATATTCTTCTCCAGCGACTGGGCCCTCCTGACAATATGTCCAAAATATGAGACAAAAAGTTTGGCCATCCTGGCCTCCAAGGAGCACTCTGGTTACACTTTTTCCAACACAGATTTGTTGGTTCTTTTGGCATCCCATGGCACTTCCAATTTTCTCCTCCAACACCATAACTCAAAAGCATCAATTCTTCTATGGTCTTCCTTATTCACTGTCCAGCTTTCACATCCATATGAGGTTACTGAAAATATCATGGTTTGGGTCAAGGCACACCTTAGTCGTCAAGCTGACATCTTTGCTCTTCAACACTTTAAAAAGGTCTTGTGCAGATTTACCTAATGCAATACGTCCTTTGATTTCTTGACTGCTGCTTCCATGAGTGTTGATAATTCATCCAAGAAGAATGAAGTCCTTGAAAAACTGAATCTTTTCTCTATTGCTAAGACTGTTGTTTATTGGTCCAGTGGTGAAGATTTTTATTTTCTTGATATTGAGAGGCAATCCATACCGAAGGCTGTGCTGTTTGATCTTCATCAGTAAATATTTCAAGTCTTCTCAATTTCAGCAAGTAAGGTTGTATCATCTGCTTAACCTAGGTTGTTAATCAGTCTTCCTCCAATCCTGATGCCACAGTTTTTTGAAATATAACCCAGCTTCTCAGATGATTTGCTCAGTATACAGATTGAATAAGTATGGTGAAAGAATACAACCCTGTTGCACAGCTCTCTTAATTTTAAAACATTCAGTGTTCCCATGTTCTGTTCGAACAACTGCCTCGTGGTCCATGTACATATTCCTCATGAGTACAATTAAGTGTTCCGAAATACTCATAATTTGCAGTGTTGTCCATAGCTTCCCATGATCCACACAATCGAAAGCCTTTGCGTACTCAATAAAGCACAGGTAAAACATCTTTCTGATATTCTCTGCTTTCAGCCAAGATCCATCGGACATCAGCAATGATATCGCTCATTCGACGGTCTCTTCTGAATCTGGCTTGAACCTCTGGAAGTTCTCTGTCAATGTATGCTTGTAGCTATTTCTGTATTACTTTTAGTAAAACTTTACTCACATTGGATATCAAAAGATATAGTCCGATGATTTCTGCATTCCATTGCGTCACCTCTTTTTGGAATAGACACAAATACGGATCTCTTCCAATCAGTCGGCCAAATAGTTGTGTTCCAAATTTCTTGGCAGAGATGAGTGAGTGCCTTCTGTGCCACCTCACTTTCTTGAAAGATGTCAATTTTTAGTCCATCAATTCCTGGTGCCTTGTTGTTTGCCAATTCCTTCAATGCACCTTGGACTTCTTCCTTCAGTATCATTGGCTCTTAATCATACTATCTCTTGAAATGGTTGAACATGGACCATTTCCTTTTGGTACAGTGACTCTGTGTATTCCTTCCATCTTTTTTTTGATGTTTTCTGAATCATTCAATAATTTTTCCAGAGAATCTTTCAATAATGACAGTCGAGGCTTGAATTTTTTCTTCAGTTCCCCCAGCTTGAGAAATGCTGAGCATGTTCTTCCTTTTTGGTTTTCTGATTCCAGATCTT
>NW_006408666.1:7157806-7158413 GCF_000296735.1 Chrysochloris asiatica | reverse complement strand
GCATCTCTATGCTGGAGAGCAAGTTTCAGTGTCTCTTCTGACATCCATTTTGACCTTTTCCTTTTTTCTTGTCTTCTTAATGACTTTTTGCTTTCCTCCTGTATAATGTTCTTGATGTCATCCCACAACTCTTCTGGTCTTCAATCTTTAGTGTTTAATGTATCAAATCTGCTGTTCAGATGATCTCTAAATTCAGGTGGGATATGTGCAAGGTCATATTTTGGCTCTTGTGGACTTGTTTTCATTTTCTTCAGCTTCATTTTGAATTTGCATATGAGTAATTGATGGTCTGTTTCATAGTCTGTCCCGGCCTTGTTTTCACAGTTGATATGGAGCTTTTCCATCTTCTCTTTCCACAGATGCAATCAATTTGATTTCTATGTATTTCATCTGGAGAGGTCCATGTGTACAATCATCTCTTATGCTGTCTATAGAAGGTATTTGAAACGAATAAATCATTGGTTTTTCAGAATTCCATCTTGAGTTCTCCAGCAGCATTTCTATCCTCAAGGCCATATTTTCCAACTACTGATCCTTCCTCTTTGTTCCCAATCTTTGCATTCCAATCACCAGAAATGAGAAATACATCTTGATTGCATGTTTGATC
>NW_006408666.1:7154466-7156383 GCF_000296735.1 Chrysochloris asiatica | reverse complement strand
ATACTTTGGACATATTGTCAGGAGGGAACAGTCACTAGAGAAGGATATCATGCTTGGTAAGATGGAGGGTCAGAGAAAAAGAGGAAGACCCCCAAAGAGATCGATTAGCCAGGTGGCAGCATCGATGGACTCAAGTGTGGCAACAGTAGTGAGGTTGGCTCAGGATTGGACATTATTTCGTTCACCTATGCATATGGACATTATGAGTTGGTGCCGTCTTGATGGCACCTAACAACAACAACAACAATGCCTAATGCATCGATGTTTATGCATTACATTTCATTTTTGACAATTTCCAATTTTCCTAGTTTCATACTCTTTACATTCCATGTTCCAATTAGAAAAAACAAAGTGTTTGTCTTCACTTTGAATTGTTCCCCATCAGCAAATGAAGGTCCTGAGGACTTTACTCCCATAGGCTTTCTCCATCTGTGTCATCACGGTCAACTCTACTTTAAGGAGGCAACTCTTCCCCAGTCGCATTTGAGTACCTTCCAACCTGAGGTGCTCATTTTCTGTCACTATATCTGACAGTGTTTCTCTGCTGTTCATAAGGTTTTCAGTGACTAAATATTCGGAAGTAATTCATTACTCCTTCTTCCTAGTCTGTCTTCATCTGGACGCTTATCTGAAATCTGTCTACCATGGCTGAGCCTGCTGGTTTTTAAAATACCCGTGGCATAGCTTCCAGAATCACAGCAACTCACAAGCCACCACAGTAGGACAAACTGACAGATGTGTGATAGTCAGCTTCCCTAGACAATTGTAATTAGAGTAACTAACCTACCTAAAAACTATCGTGTTTGCTCAAATAATATCCCTATGGTTTTATCCAGATTAGGTGATGCACTGAAATATGTATTTGAAGCCAGCTTTTGTGGGTTGTGTAATCTTGTGTTACTTAATTTCTGAGTGGAATTCTATTTCTTCACTTGTGACATGGGAAAAGCAACATAATTTTACTTGACCTTAGCCAATTGAACACATGTATTATTTCCCCAAACCCAACAAAAATGCCAAAAAGGAATGCTTTCAAAAAGTAAAACCTTAAAAACAAAATGAATGGGTGAGTAAAGATCACCTCAGAGAGATCAAGAATCTTTGAAAGATCAAGAAAGTTTGAAAGATCGAAGTGAATGGATGAGTGGCAACTGCCCTATCAGATTGGCAAAAGATGAAAACAGTTGTTTGCTAATAAAAAGCAAGACCCTTAAGCTGTGGAATTTTGGAAGTCTCAGGAAAAACAGGCTTCCAGATTCCTAAAAGGTGAGATTGATAAATGGGATTAAAGCAGGAATGTAACTGAAAGTCTTAATGAGGATCTGTTTGGTATCTCCTGGTCTCTTCCCTGAGAGGAAGTTTGAGGTTTCAGTCTCTGAAGAAATTGAACCAGAGAAGCGTGGGTTTCAAAGACGCCGTGCAGCTGAGATCACAGGTGAGATGGTGAACTCAAAACAGAGGAGCGAAGCAGAGGTCTTAAACGTAATGATGAGTGTCTGTGATGGAGCTTTGATGTTTCAATTTGGCTAGGCTGAACTACAATCCTGAGTGCCTTTTTTTAGTATGTTTCTTGTTAGGGTGAGCAATTTAAACGTTGGGGTAAAGACCAGAGGCAGTGGTTATATAGTGACAAGCACAGACTGTCTCTTAGTGAGTCAACCAAATGCTGCTCTAGATACTGCTCTGCAGATATTTTTCTTAAATGATTTATTGTGAATTATGTAACAGTTTACATGGGAGAACATTAGTTTTACATTCATTCTATCGTAGATCGTCTCATTGCCATGGCTACAATCCCCTCCATGCAATCCTTCCCCCGTGTCCCCCAGGTCTTCAGCACACAGTCGCTTTCCCTCTCTGGGTCTAGAGTCTCCAGCTGCTCCATAGCTCCACATCATCATCTCTGGCTCCATTTCA
>NW_006408666.1:7134243-7152533 GCF_000296735.1 Chrysochloris asiatica | reverse complement strand
GTAGCATAGTATTCCATTGTGTGTATGTACCACAATTTGTTTATCCATTCTTCAGTTAATGGACACTTTGGCTGCCTCCATCTTTTTGCTATTGTAAATAGTGCTGCTGTAAACATTGGTGTGCATGTGCAGATATTTTGAAGATGTGATTAAAGCTCCTCATCAGTTGACTTTAAGTTAATCAGAAGGGACATTTGTCCCTTACGCCATTTATAGGAAAGCTCTGCTCTAACAGTTGTTTGGACCAGAGACTCCACACAACTGTTGGGTCTGCAATTGTTCTCCCTGCTCAGTGGATTTTCCTTTCTCAACTGGACCATGAGGACAAAATTGTTTAGCCTGTGTCCACTGGGCTCCAGTCTGCCTGTGCTCTTCCCTAGATGCCCTTTAGATTTCACCTCTAAGTCAACTCCTTGTAGTAATTCTCTTCATATATACCAAATCCAGAGTGGTGGTGGTGGTAGTGGTGGTTGTGTGCTGCCAGTCAGCGCTGACTCATGGCAACCCTGTGTAGGCTTCCTGACCCTGTAAATCTTTACAGGGGCAGAAAGTCTCATGTTTCTCCCCTGGAACCACTGGCAGATTTGAACTACTGACATTGCAGTAAATAGTCTAGTTCATAATCCACTGCACTATCAGGTCTCCTTACGTAAACCAAACTAGTTTCCTTCAAATTTGTTTCTGACTCATGATGAACCATATAGAGATGATGCAGTTATTGCTAAATGCTATCCCATTGGTTCTGACTCATAGCAAACATGTGTAGAGTTTCTGAGGCTTTTAAGTTTTGCAAGAGCAGAAAACCTCATCTTTCTCCTGCAAAGCGATTGCTTGAATGTAAGCACCAACCTGTGGTTCAGAGTCTAGTGCTTATCTGCTCCCCACATGTAGGTATAGCCTTATAGATTTTATAATTATAGATCTATCCCCATTTATTTATGTCTCCTACTGCTTCTGTTTCTCTGGTGAAACCCTAACTTATACATACCATCAGTATTTTTATACTTAGCTTCTAGAATACTAACAGAACAATTGGTCCTGTCACTTGGGGAAGGGGGTTAGCTCCAATAGAATTTCTCAGTCCTCCACTGTTTCACTACTGAGTGTTAATAGCCAATAGCATTCATACCCAACACCCTAGTCCTTGATCTATCGTGACAAGTTTAGGCCATATAAATAGGATTGGATAAGCAAGAAGCAGGAAATATCTAAGATGAAGATAACCCAAACCAGCAGAAAAATAATCCCAAAGAAAGAGAAAAACAAAGAAACTCACATGGAAATAAGCAAACAAAGCAGTGCTTCTATTGGAAGAAAATACATTCTTATTCCCACATGTGGACTCCTGGTGTGGCCCTGTAGGAGAAGTAAACACTGGACTTCAAACCACAAGGTTGACAGTTCAAATCCACCAGTTGCTCCTCAGAAACCCTATACAGGATTGCAATGGGTCAGAAATGACTCAATGGCACTAAACAACATCAACAACACACACACACCCACACACAAAAAAGAAATACAGTTAATATCCTTAGAGAGATAAGAGAAACTATGTTATCCATGAAACAGGATCAATTTGAAATTTAAAGGACCAATTTGAGAATAAGTAGACATTCTTTAAAATCTGATAGTCAAAATAAAATTTCATCCTATGAGTAAAAATTTTTAAAATATTAAGAAAACACATACTCATAATTGTAATCGGATAGAGTTCAAGAACTATCGCGATTAGTCAATGGTTAGAAATCCTAGAAGTGATTGTTTACCTGGGTGGAGGTAGGGACTGCTGGAAAGGGAGCAATGGAAATGTTCTGCATCTTCAATGTAAATGATCACATGGGCACATAAACGCATACAACTGATGCCTAATATCTTTGCATTTGATGGTATATACATTTTACTCAGATTTGAAGAATACTGAAAAAATACAAAGAAATGGAAAGTAGTGGAGAACTGATAAAAATGTTAAATGATCAATCCAGGAGATTGCGTATTGAACTAATCTGATGTCCAAAGAAAACTAACAGAATAAAGTTATAAATGAAACATATGTAATTTTTTAAGAACTTTAGAACAAGAATTCCGGCATTCAAATGCAGAACCCTGAGCAAGGAATGTGTGGTGAAATTAATTCCTTCATTTGGCTTTTTGCCTTGGTTTGGAAAAATAGCCTGATCAATTTTTCATATATGTACTGAAAAATTATCTTTACTGGAGTTTTCTACCCCAAAGAATTTGTAACGTTTTGTCAAGGTAGATTGAAACTTCCTGGATGAGCCATAAACAGCTTTAGGTTTGATATATTTTGTTTAGTCATGGTCTGCAGCATCTCCTGTTTTTGGTATGTCCCTTGCAAAGACTGGTCAATATATTACACAAATGTAGTGACTATAGATCATGCAGATAAATTGTCAGTCATGTAGTATGCGAAGAAAGTCTCTCTGGCCTACCAAGAGGGGATTGGTCAGTTTATGGCCTTGATGAGAGGGCCATGCATTGAAATTAATGAAGACTTTAGATATATTCAGTCACCCCCACAGAGGTTTCGGAGACAAAGGCAGAAGCAGCAGGAAGATATTGAACAAACAGTGAAGGAAAACAGAACAGAGGAGGACAGGGCAAGGAGCCTCTGAAAGAGGGCCAAGGACTCTACCACTGAAGATGGTCCTGGACCCAGAAGGGCCCAGTGGCAGAGCTGGTAGTTTCAGAGGGTAGGGTCATAGGATCTAGAGGATCCTGGACTTGGGGTCTGAGAGGAGACCTGCATAACCAGGAGTTGCTGAGGAGATGCGCTGGACAAAAGATGGAAGACTTCACCTACATTGTTTTAATCTTAACCCCAAATTGCATCCTGTTTCTTCATAATCCCCTTAACTCTAAGTATTGTGGTATCATTGAGTCAAATCAGTGATCTTAACAGAGAAGCAGAGAGTGTTATCGAAAGGGTGGTTGGTATCAGAACTGGCGAAAGGTTGGAGAGTGTAGGTGTATGTCTGAGCACAGTCTCATAGAAATCACTTCGGGGCTGATCCTGGTCATGTTCCCCCTGAAGTTAGACAGGTTCTGAGTTTACTACTATTACTATTCACACCACAATACAGAATGCAAAAGGATAGATCTCCAGGGACCACAATTTTCACATTTCAGAACTTCTGGAATCAATATTTTTTAAATTCTTATAAAGAAAGAGTAAGTCACATTCAGAGAATGCACAATCCAAATGTTATTGGACTTTTCCATTGTTGTTCTTATTTTAGGTGCCATTGAGTCGGCTCCAAATCATATCAATCTTATGTGCCACAAAATGAAACATGCCTAGTCCTCTGTCAACCTCAAAATGATTGTGACATTTTAGCCAATTGTTGCCGTGATCCAATCCAGCTTGTTGGGGCTTTTCCTCCCAGCCTCCACTTCATCAAACATGATAATCCTTCTCCAGGGGCTGGTCCTTCCTGATATTATGTCTGAAGTATGAGAGAAGGAGTCTGGCTATCCTGGCCTCCAAGGAGCACTTGGTCTCTCCTGATGACATGTGCAAAGAAAGTGAATCAACAGCGTTCTGTTGAGATCCATTTGGTTTTCAATTGGCCAATTACTGTAATAAATCACCAGGGATTCCTTCCCAGTCTGTCGTAGTGTGGGAGCTCTGCTAAAATGTGTCCATAATCAGTGATCCTGCTGGTATTTGACATAACAGAAACACATGTAGCGTAACTTGTTGTTCGAACAGAAGAAGGGAACACCAAATGGTTAGCAATTAGGAAACATATGCAACAGGGTCGTATTCTTTCACCATACTTATTCAATCTGTATGCTGAGCACATAATCCAAGAAGCTAGTTTACTCAAAGAAAAACATGGCAGCAGAAATGGAGCAAGACTTATTAACAACTTGCTATATGCAGATGATACAACCTTGTTTGCTGAAAGTGAAGAGGACTGAAAATATATACTGATGAATATCAAAGACCACAGCCTGTGGTATGGGTTTTACTTTAATGTGGAGAAAACAAAAAGCCTCACTACTAGACCAATAAACAACATCCATATCAATGGAGAAAAGATTGAAGTTGTCAAAGACTTCATTTTGCTGGGATTAACCATCAACACTCATGGAAGCAGCAGCAAAGAAATCAATGTATTGCATTAAGGAAATCTGCTGCGCAAGACCTCCTTAAAGTGCTGAAGGGCAAAGGTGTCAGCTTGAGGACTAAGGTGCGCCTGACCCAAGCCATGGTATTTTCAATAACCTCATATGCATGAGAAAGCTGGACAGTGAATAAGGAAGACTGTAGAAGCATTAATGTGAAGGAGTTACAGTGTTGGAGGAGAATTTTGAAAGTACCAGGAACTGCCAAAAGAACAAACAAATCTTTGTAGGAAGTACATCTAGAACGCTTTTTGGAAGCCAGAGTGGCCAGACTTCATCTCCCATACTTTGGCCATGTTCTCAAGAGGGACCCATCTCTGGAGAGTAAACTGGAAGGTCATCTTAGAAGAGGAAAAGCCTCAATGGGATGGATCGCTCCAGTGGCAGCAGCAATGGCCTCAAGCAAGGATCTGAGGTTGGTGCACGACTGGTCAGTGTTTCATTCTGTCGCTATGAGTCAGTGGCGACTCGGTGGCACCTAGCAGCCAATAACAGTAACAAGAGTAAGTGAGTGGGATTTGAGACTTACTTGGACACAAACGGTTCCCAAAGAGATTATCTTTTGCCTATGGAGAGCGGTGATCTAAAATGTTTCATTCATTCATCTGTATCTTAATTTCTGACTGTACTAGTGATAAGCTCAGACACACATACAACATTGCACCGCTGTGTATAATAACCAAAGATTTTAAACAATCCAAGCATCCACCAACAGATGAATGGATAAATAAAATATGGTATATGCATGCAATGGAATATTATCCGGCCACGAAGAGAAAGATGTTCCATTACAAACAATGACATGGATAAACCTCGAACACATTATACAGAGTGAATACATCAGACACCAAAGGACAAATATTACAGGATTCCATTGATGTGCAGTATCTAGAGAAAAAAAACCCACAGAGACCAAAGACTGTGGGGGGAAGAGAGCCCGAGAGTTCTTACGTCAGGCATTTCAGGGTCTTCATGGTGATTTGGAAGTGGATAGTGGTGATGCCTGTACAATACAGTAAACCTTACTGGCATCGCTGAGTGGTACAACCTCATATTTATTTGATCAAAATTAAATAGTTAAAAAAATACACACCTTTTTGATGATGCATGGAAAGGATTGTAATCATTGCAATGAAGCACTTAATTCACAATAAAAACTTGAAAAAAAAATGAAGTAAGTGACTATCAAAAAAAAAAAAAAAAAAAAAAAAAAATCAGCCGAACAACAGATGCCCTGGATGTTGGGGCCACTACCATTTCTCATCCTAACCTAACCCATTACCGTGGCTTCTTGGATTACCTGGGTTTACTCCTGCTGCCTGGATGAGGCAGGAAAATATAAGCATAAATATTTAACCTTCAAAAAAGGGACTCATTTACTGGAACTCTGACTGTATGAACCCAGGTTATAAATCTTCTGAGGTATTACAATGTGCATAAGAGAATGAGAACACATGAATGACGGAGCTCAATTTAACCTTTGATTGTTTAAAAGCATCGTCTTTTCTTTCCTTCTCTTAAAATGAAATTTATCTTTGAAAATGACCCATGCTTTCCCTGTCCCTATGAGCACTGAAATTTATATCAAGTCCATCCAAAGTTGAAAGGAAATTATATTTTACAGCTGTCTATAGGTTTTGTTATGCTGTAAAATAATCATTTTACTTTGCTTACAATGGATTCAAAGACACGTTCTATTTTTCTGGCTGCCTGTCATAAGAAGAGAGTAGAAGGGGTATCTTCATAGCAAAGATAGCCAACAGATTCCTGTAGCTGGATATACATTGCACATTTATATTCTCTTCCTAAGGTGTTATGTTTTATTAAGGAGAATGTGTTAATCACGTGTAGAAATCCAATGCCTTCTCTATGCACAAGGTTGTACTAAATTTCTAGACAAAATTTAATCTTAGCAAATGCAATGACGGTGCAAAAATGCTTAGAAAGTCAAACATGGGAGCAAATATTATATCTGAAACTATGTGAAGAGATGCAAGATGTTGAGGGTCTTTTATGTGCAGTTTGTTTGATATCATATTTGATCTGAGCATTGTTATGTTCAGTTCCAGTGCAAACCTGTCACTATAGCATAATGTGGTGGCTTGCAGACTGCTGTGACTTACAAGTTACCTCACCCATGCTTCCATTACATCAAATACCAGCAGGCTCCTCGACGGTGGATACATCTTAGCAGAGCTTTCACCCTAAGACAGACTGGGAAGGAATCTCTGGTGATCTATTACAGTAATTGGCCAAGTGAAAACCAAATGGATCTCAACCGAACCTTGTTGGCTAGCTTTCTTTGTACATGTCATCAGGAGAGACCAAGTGCTGGTGGAGGACAACATGTTTGGTGAAGTAGAGGATTAGTGAGGACACAGAGACCATCTGTGAAGTGGACAGCACAGTAACTGCAACAATGGACGCCAGCGTGTTGATGATGGTCAGTGTGATGCACGACTGGGCAGCAGGTTTTTTATTGTACGGATGGTCGTCTTAAGTCTGAGAGGACTTGATGGCATCTGTCTGTCTAGCTATCTTCTGGTACGCTCTTCATTCCACATATGAGAAAACTGAAATTCAAAAAGTCGAGTTTAGCAAGGAAGTGATCGGTCCTAGCTAGACCCATATGAAGTCTAACCTGGATTATTTCCTTGTCTTGGTCTTCTTTTGAATTTATTTAAACATACAAATAGTTATTTGAAACCTAACAATAAGCAATCATTATGCCCGACCTCATGTAATGTTGAGATGTTTTTTTATTACGAGTATTTGATTATCAATTTATCAATTATATATGTATTTAGAATGTCCTAATTTGTTGTTGTTAAATACCACTGAGTTGGTTCAGATTTACAGCTGCCATGAGGTTTCTTAGGAGTGACTGTTGTTGTTGTTGTTGTTGTCAGGTGCCATCGAGTCGGAACTGACCCATAGCGACCCCATGCACAGCAGAACGAAACAATGTCCGATCCTTGGCCAACCTCACTACCGCTGCCACACTTGAGTCCATCAATGATGCCACTTGGTTGATCCATCTCGTTGGGGGTCTTCCTCTTTTTCTCTGACCCTCCACCTTACCCAGCATGACATCCTTCTCCAGCGACTGTTTCCTCCGGACAATATGTCCAAAGCAGGAGAGACGAAGCTTAGCCATCCTGGCCTCCAAGGAGCACTCTGGCTGCACTTCTTCCAAAACAGATCTATTGGTTCTTTTGGCAGCCCATGGCACTTTCAGTATTCTCCTCCAACACCACAACTCAAAGGCATCAATTCTTCTACGATCCTCCTTATTCACTGTCCAGCTTTCACATCCATATGAGGCTATTGAAAACACAATGGCCTGGGTCAGGCGCACCCTAGTCCTCAAGCTGACATCTCTGCTCTTCAATACTTTAAAAAGTTCCTGTGCAGCAGATTTGCCCAGTGCAATACGTCGTCTGATCTCTTGACTGCTACTTCCGCGAGTGTTGATAGTTGATCCAAGAAGAATGAAGTCCTTGACAACTTCAATCTTTTCTCCATTGATAAGAATGTTGTTTATTGGTCCAGTGGTGAGGATTTTTGTTTTCTTGACATTGAGATGTAATCCATATCTTTATCGAAGGCTGTGCTCTTTAATCTTCATAAGTAAATGTTTCAAGTCCTCTTCACTTTCAGCAATCAAGGTTGTATCATCTGCATAACCCAGGTTGTTAATGAGTCTTCCTCCAATCCTGATGCCACAGTTTTCTTCATAGAACCCAGCTTCTCGTATTATTTGCCCAACATACAGGTTGAATAAGTATGGTGAAAGAATACAACCCTGTCTCACACCTTTCCCAATTTTAAAACATTCAGTGTTCCCATGTTCTGTTCGAACAACTGCTTCTTGGTCTAGGTACAGATTTCTTAGAAGTACAATTAAGTGTTCTGGAATACTCATACTTCTCAATGTTGTCCATAGCTTGTCATGATCCACACAATCGAAAGCCTTTGCGTAGTCAATAAAGCACAGGTAAACATCCTTCTGATATTCTCTGCTTTCAGCCAAGATCCATTGGACATCAGCAATATCTCTCGTTCCACGGCCTCTTCTGAATCCAGCTTGAACCTCTGGAAGTTCTCTGTCAATGTATGATTGTAGCCGTTTCTGGACTGGTGGGTTTGAAATACTGAACTTGCAATTAGAAGTCCAGTGCTTATCCTACATTACCATGCAAGGAGTCCAATTTTATATTATATATTATAAGATGTTTGTATAATTGTTTTATAATTTTGTTTCATAGTTAAATCTAAGCTGACTTCATGTTTAAACTTAAAATCTTCATTTGAAGACAAGCCCTCATTTGAAGACAATTTTCCATCATATGGAAGACCTTATTTATTTGTTCTTAAAGGCTCATCTTACTTTCTTAAGGTTTTGACTTCGTCTCTGTCATCTGGTCCTGTCTCAGAATTCCCCATCTTAGCTGATGGCTCCATTGTACAGCCAGTTCCCCAAAACAAAATTCTACTCTTTCCCTTACTACATGAGTTTGATTCATTGCCAAATCTTGCCCATATATACTG
This sequence comes from Chrysochloris asiatica, assembly GCF_000296735.1. Lineage (NCBI taxonomy): Eukaryota > Metazoa > Chordata > Mammalia > Afrosoricida > Chrysochloridae > Chrysochloris > Chrysochloris asiatica. The sequence goes on along the minus strand of NW_006408666.1, from coordinate 7,143,833 downwards.
TTATTGTTAGCTTATATTGTCTTGATTCTGACTCATGGCAACTCCATGTGCAAAAGAACAAAACACTGCCTGGGACTGTGCCCCATGGTTATAGCAGTCAGGAGTAGTAGTCTGGTCTCAGGTCATGGATGCTGTAATGCACACGATTCGTTAGATCATTGAAATAACTAGCCCTTGTACCTTCAACTATTGACATTCTTCTTTTCTTCAGACAAGGAGAAACTGGTAGTTGCCACTTAGATGGGAGGCACACCATTGTCTGTGCATCACCGCCAAGTGGTATTGGTGCCAGAGACGATGGTCTGGAATTATCAAGCCCAGTGACAGTCTCCCTCAAATATAAGAAGTTTTCATAATTTGGTCTCTTGTGTGTTCTACGACATTCATGGTACATTACAACAAGTATAAATATATATGTAGAGATATTCCCTATCTAATTAACATATATTTGTGGTGTACTCCCATTCACCTTCCCACCATTTTCAGCTTCAGTGACTATGTATACAATCATGATTATTTTTATTATTTTTATTTCGGGATTGAGTGTGCAATAGTATTTACTTCTTTTACCTTTTCTTCATTTCCTCCAGGTGTCTTTCTTATCTTGATCTTTCTGTGCAGACATCACCCTTATCATATATTGACTTTCCCTTCACCCAAATTAATTTGTGCTTATCCTCTGTTTCTACTTTTCCTCTGTTCAACAAAATATTGTCTTCTATAGTGGCAAAGATGAACCTCTGAGGCTGGAAAACACTCAAAATACAACTGAGGAAGTGCTGCCTCCTCAAAGTAGACTTGACCTTAATAATGTGGATAGAGCAAAGGTTTCAAGACCTTCATATGGTGATGAGGCACAACTCAAAATTAGAAGAAACAATTGCACACATCCATTAATAATCAGAATGAGGAATATACAAAATAGAAAACTAAATTAAAAGTCATCAAAAACAAAAGGAAAGACATAAAGATCAATATTCTAGGCAATAGTGAGCTAAAGTAGACTGGAATTGGCCATTTTGAATGGAACAATCACATAGAATGCTATGCTAGGAATGACAAATTGAAGAGGAATGGCATCACATTCATCATCAAAAGAGCATTTCAAGATCTGTCTTGAAGTACAGTGCTATCTGTGATATTTATACGGTGGGATAAAGCACTGGACCCCAAGGTCAGTTTGAACCACAAGATCGGTCAGCAGTCCAAACTCACCAACTGCTCCTTGGAAACCCTAAAAAGTGTTGCTATGAGTCGGAACTGACTCCATGGCACTTAACAATAACAACAACAACAAAAGAAAGGCCAGTTAATATGATGACTATTATTCAAATTTACACACCGATCACTAAATTCAATGATGAATAATTCTACTACCAACTTCTTCAGTCCGAAATTGATCAAGCATCTAATCCAGATACATTGGAAACAAAAAGGAACTATCAGTAGTTGGAAAACATGGCCTTGTTAATAGAAATGATGTTGTAGATTTCATGGTAGAATTTTGTAGGACCAATGACTGATTCATTGTAAATACCCTTTATAATAACATAAATAGTGATTATATTCATGGATCTTATCAGATGGAATACACAGGCGTCACAGTGATTAAATTTCTGGGAAAAGACAATGAAGAAGTTCAATATTACCAACCAAAACAAGGTCAGGGGCCACTTATGGGAAAGACAAGCAATTGTTCATACACAAATTAGCCCGAAGCTGAAGAAAATTGCAACAAGCCCATGAAAGTTAAAATATGAGCTTGAGTATATCCCACCTGAATTAAGATACCATCTCAAGACTAGACCTGATGCCTTAGACACTAATGACTGAAAACCCAAAGACTTGTGGGATGACATTCAGAGCATCATACAGGTAGAAAGCAAAAGGTCAGTCAAGAGACATTTTAAAAAAGAAAGAAAATGCCAAAATGGATGTCAGAAGAGACTCTGAAACTTGCTCTTGAATGTAGAAAAGTGAAAGCAACTGGAAGAAATAAAAAAGTAAAAGAACTCAATAGACAAATTCAAAGGACAGCTGAAGAAGACCAAATAAAATGTTATCATGAAATGTGCAAAGACCTGTAGTTCAGAAAATCATAAGGGAAGAAACACATTCAGCATTTCTGAAGCTGAAAGAACTGAAGAACAAATTCAAACCTCGAATTGCAATATTGAAGGATTCTGTGGACCAAAGGGACTCTTGATGTGCCATTGTAGGAAAAGTATTGGACAACAACCATAAGGTTGGTGGTTCAAACAAATCAGTTGCTCCTTGGAAACACTATACAGAGTCACTATTAGGTGGAACTGACTTTTTAGCACCTAACAACAATAAGGGCAAAATATTGAATGATAGAGGAAATCTCAAAGAAGATGGAAGGAATACTCAGTCACTGTACACCAAAAAGAACTGGTCAATGCTCAACCATTTCACCAGATAGCATATCATCAAGAACTGATGGTATCGCAGGATGAAGTGCAAGCCGTACTGAAGCCATGGGTGAAAAACAAGGCTCCTGTTGTTGATGGAATACCAAGTGAAATATTCCCACAAACTGATGCAGTGCTAAAGGTGTTCACTCATCTATACCAAGAAGTTTTAAAGACCTGGACATTGATTGGAAGAGATTCACATTTGTGCCCATTCCAAAGAACAATGACTCAACAGAATGCCAAAATTATCGAATATCATTATCATTATGATATGATATAATTAATATCACATACAGCTTGAGGTCTAGGGTGCGCCTGACCCAGGCCATTGTGTTTTCAATAGCCTCATATGGATGTGAAAACTGGACAGTGAATAAGGAAGATCGTAGAAGAATTGATGCCTTTGAGTTGTGGTGTTGGAGGAGAATACTGAAAGTGCCATGGGCTGCCAAAAGAACCAATAGATCTGTTTTGGAAGAAGTGCAGCCAGAGTGCTCCTTGGAGGCCAGGATGGCTAAGCTTCGTCTCTCCTGCTTTGGACATATTGTCCGGAAGAAACAGTCACTGGAGAAGGATGTCATGGTGGGTAAGGTGGAGGGTCAGAGAAAAAAAGGAAGACCCCCAACGAGATGGATCAGCCAGGTGGCATCATTGATGGACTCATGTGTGGCAGTGGTAGTGAGGTTGGCCCAGGATCGAACATTGTTTCGTTCTGCTGTGCATGGGGTCGCTATGAGTTGGTTCCGACTCGATGGCACCTGACAACAACAACAACAACAACAACACAGGTACATTTTGACTGTGTATAATTGTAACACTATTTGGGCAGGAAACTTACAGAAATTCAAGCCAGATTCAGAAAAGAACATGAACTAAGCGATATCATTATCAATGTCAGATGGATATTAGCTGAATGCAGAGAATACCAGAAAGATGTTTACTTGTGCTTTATTGACTAGGTAAAGACATTCAACAGTGTAGGTCATAATAAACTATGGATGACATTGTGAAGAATGAGTGTTACAGAAGAATTCATTGTGCTCATGAAAAACCTGTACATAGACCAAGAAGCAGTCATTAGAACAAAACAAGGGAAAACTTAATGATTGAAAATCAGAAAAAGTGTTGTCAGGGTTATATTCTTTCACAATACTTATTCGACCTGTATTCTGAGCAAAAAATCTGAGAAACTGGGTTATATAAAGAAGAATGTGATATCAGGATTGGAGGAAGACTCATTAACAACCGGTGATACGCTAATGGGCCAACCTTGCTTATTGGAAGGAAGAGGACTTGAAGTACTTACTGGTGAAGATCAGAGACCACAGCCTGGCATATGGGTTGCACCTCAATGTAACGAAAGCAAAAGTACAACGGGACCAATACATAACATCATAATAAACAGAGTAAAGATTGAAGGTGCCAAAAGGTTCACACTCTGGGCACTCTGCCTGCCCTCAGCTCTCCTTCTTGTCCAATCCTTTTTTAAACTTTCTAGTTTCACATCCTATTCTGGGCTTTTATGCCCTCTCTTCATCCTGGTGGTGCAGTGGCTTGAGTACTTGACTGTCAACCCAAAAGTTGGCAGTTTGAACCCACCAGCTGCTCTGCAGAAGTCCGCTTCTGTAAAAATGTAGTCTCAAGAACCCTATAGGGAAGTTCTACTCTGCCATGTAAGGTGGTAAGACCCAGAATTGACTTATGACAAGAGGTTTGCTTTTGGTTTTCCTCATCACTTTAATGACACACTGCTCTTTTCTAACATCATCAAACTCCTTCCCTGAGGCCTATTTATCTAAACTTTTACTTGAATTGATTTTTCTTTGTCAGGTGAAAGCTTTAGGAGCTGAAATAGCACCATAGGATTCTAAGTCACTTCTGAATTATTTGCAGTTCCTCAGCGAACTTAATTGACTTTTCCGTTTCTGAAAGCAGAAACAATATTTGAGAAATCTCACTTTTTAATCAGTGGAGTTACCATGAAAGTTTGACCTCTCAACCAAACCTTTAAACAAGCGACTTGACAATTTCTTATTTCTGCACCTACTGCTGTTAGATCAGTGCTAGGAACAAGGAGCTTGTCTAAAACACATTGTTCACCTGCTATGTTATTAAGGAAGGAGCACAGCTACAAGGCATTAAGCATTCGGTCATTTGGGAAGACAGCAAAATAGTATGACCTGGGGTTGCCAATGATACTCCACAGTGTGACCTACTTGTGCCTGGTCAAACTAGCCATTAAAATGAGTCTTTTAGTAAAACACAGATCTTTTCTTTGAGATGGGATCAGTGGTGTACATAAATTCTGCCTCTGAGCTCTGAGAGGTAAATGGACTGTCAGCCAATGTGAATAATCAAATATGGTGCATACACTTCAGCAGATTGAATGGAAGAAAAACTTCATTTAAAAGAGGCTTTTGTTTCATGAGTGTATATATGACTGCAGTTTGATTTCTGATTGAACAGACAAAGGTTTTCATCTGACAGCTAGACAAACAGCCTCAAACTGACTCTTAATCCGGTGATTTTAGGTACAATAGAATGAAGCATCACCAGGTCTTTCTTGCATCTCCCACAAAATTGCTGGCATGTTCTGCTCTATCCTGGCAGCTAATATGACAGTCAGTCTCCCTAAGAGTCACCCTCCCTCCTCTGACCCTCTACTTCACCAAAACACGATGTTCTCCTCCAGCAACTGGTACCTCCTGATCATACGTCCAAAGAAAGTGTTGTTGTTAAGTGCCATTGAGTAGGTTCCGACCATAGAGACCCTGTATAGGGTTTCCGAGGAGCAGCTGGTGAGCTTGAACTACCGACCTTGCAGTTCAAACTGCTTTGCAGTCTGGCGCATTAACCCACAGATGATGAGTCAGACAATATTGTGCTATGATCTGCAGGAGGCAGTATACTGGGTGGCCCAAGTGGCTATTATCACTCCCCATTCTTTTCCTGCTGCTAGCATCTTTGAACTTTGAAACAAACCATAGCTCCTCTACCCCAGAAGTATAATGGTTTCTCTAAAGAAGCAGCAGGGATCACAATTCCCAACTGACGCCCCAAGTCTGAGTACCCATTGTTTGAATGATAAGAAAATTTGCTTTCTGCTGTGTAGTGAAACATACATCCCCTGAGATATCAAGATGGGCAAGGAGAGATCCTCAGGGTCCTGGACTGGTTTGAATCAGGGATAACTGCTCAGAATGGAACTTTTCCTGTTATACACTGGAGTCCTGGGATGGCACTGTGGGATAAGCACTGAACTATTGGTCGGTTTGAAATGCAAGGTCAGTGTTTCAAATTCACAAGCTGCTCCTTGGAAACTCTGTAAGGGTCAATATGGGCTGGAACCAACTTGAAGGCACTTAACATTATTTTTATAAATAGGTAAAATGACTTTCACTATTGCCAACACTGTATATATGTCTTGTAAACAGTAAAGACTGTTAGATCTGCTAAATATGTTCACCCAATATAATATGTCCATAAGAGAAAAGCTATATGGGCCAAAATTGGGGAAATAAATAGAAACTATTTGTGATACTTAAGGATTTGAGACAACTTGTCTCGGTTAGGATACTCAGTGGTTTAGTCATTCAGAGGCAGTAACACCTCCATGGTGAGATTTAATATGATACAATCACCTCATGATGGGATTTGATGTGATCGGCTCAGATCGGATATACTTATCCAGGTGCTATAATTCCTCACTTCTATGGTGTCATCGAGCTCTGGTAGCTTAGTGACTACAAATTGGACTGCTAACCTCACGGTCAGCAGTTCAAAACTACCAGCTGTTCCATGAGAGAAAGATGAGGCTTTCTGCTCCTGTAAAGATTTACGGCCTCAGAAACCCTGTAAGAGATCGTTATGAGTTGGAACTGACTCCATGGCACATAACCACCACCACCACCATGGTGTCAACGAGGCCAGATGAAATATACAGGATTATGTTGCATCTTGAGTCAATCTCTTTAACGGTGTAAAAGGAGAGAAATATGAGAAAAGTTCAAAATGACCTGCTACCAACAAGATAGAATAGTCTAGAAAGGAGTGTGTCCTCTGGACCTGGTCTCCCTGCACTGTGAGGCTCCTAGGTCCAGGGGAAGATTGACGCCAAGATGTATGGGGATCTCCAAGGAATCCTGGGCCTACAGATGCTGAAAGAAGACAAGAACCTTTCCCCAGAGCCACAAAGAGAAAGCCTTCCCCTCCTAAACCAAGAGAACAAACACCTGGTTGTTAAAGTCATCCACTTGTGGCATTTCTCTTCTGGTAGTGCTCGAGAACTAAGATAAAATCAGACACAAAACTCACTGGCTTTACTATGGGTTGTCACTGAAATATACACAAGCTTCTTTTTCTCATTTTGCAATCCACACAGAGGCTCCCCAGAAGAAAGATCTGGTAAACTACTTTTGGAAAATCTACTCTTATAAATGCTATAGGTCTACTCTGCACACATAGGGTCACCGTGATTTGAAATGGAATCAATAGGATTAACTGTCTCCTTGATTAATGCTAAAATTTCTATAATGATTCATTTATTGTTATTGTTAAGTGCCCTTGAATTTACTGTGACTCATAGAGACCCTGCATAGTGTTCCCAAGGAGCAGCTGGTGAGTCTGAACCAACGACATTTTGGTTCAAACCAACTTTGTGGTCCAGTTCTTTTTATTATACTATTAGTGGATTTCATTGTTTGGTAGACTCCTATCCCAAAACATCCAAAATGGATATATTTGACCACTCAAACTATTCAACTTCAATAACCAGAAATTTTACTCAAAAGAAATTGTTATTTTATTATTATTATTTTTAAAGAAATTGTTATTTTTCTAGTAACACACCACATGGCAAGGAAATAGTTGTTTTGATCTAGGGCAATCACTTCATGGCATGCTTTGTCTGAAGGTTTTACAAGAAGCACAGAGAAGGCAATGTTCTTGCCCAGCATTCTTCAGTGAAGGTGAATCCAAACCGTGTCCATTCCCAGGGGCAACCTGCAGCCCACATCTCCTTCCAAGGTGCAGAGAAAGCAAGTTTCAGGCTTCCACAGTCTGAGAAATGCATGTTGATATCTGAGAAAGAAAAACATAACTGACAAAAATTTAATAATCCACAATTTTACCCCAAACACAGAAAACAAAATCAAATGTGTTTTAATGGATATTTAGTGGTACCATCCCTTTTCCTATGTTTTACACTATCTAATCATATTTGCCTTTGACAGCATGGCTCACTTTCTTGAATGAAAACACAGTCTCATTAAGGAAAGGAACTCTAAAGCCAAATACTCATCACCCCATGGGTGGGCTTTAAAAAGAAAAGGAAATTGGAAAAATGGCAGCATCAATGGGCTCAAGCATGGCAACAATTGTGAGGTTGGCCTAGGTCTGGGCAGCATTTCATTCTGTTGTACATAGAGTCACTATGGGTTGGTACTGACTCAATTGCACTTAACAACAACAAGTGTATATTTTGGGGGCCCTAACTACTTTTGAAGGAGTCCTGGTGTGGCGCTGTGGTCTAATGCATCAGACTTCAAAGTCATTTGAACTACAAGGTCGGTGGTTCAAGCTCATCAGCTACTTCTTAGAAACCCTATACAGGGTTGCTATGGGTCAAAATTGATTTGAAGGCACTTAGCAACAACTGCCTTTGACAACAAAGTTGCTCTGGTAGCACAGTGGTTATGAATCAGGCTGCAAACCTTAAGGTCAGCAGTTGGAAACTACCAGCTGTTCCATGGGAGAAAGATGAGGCTTTCTGCTCCCATAAAGATTTACAGCCTTGGAAACCCTGTACAGGGTCACTATGAGTCAGAATGGACTCCATGGCACATAATAACAACAACAACCTTTGACAACAACCTGTTCCTCTTTAGTGTCTGGTTCCTCCTGATGACATGTCCAAAGTTTGTAAAACAAAGTCTGGCCCTCCTCATTTCTAAGGAACATTATGGTTGTACTTCTTCCAACACAGATTTATTTGTTCTCTGATTGAAAAACAACAAACAAAAAACTTACTGACACTGAGTCATTGATTGTGAAGTGCCATGGAGTCAGTTCTGATTCATAGGGACCCCGTATAGGATTTACTTTGGCTGTAAATCTTTATGGGAACAGAAAGCTTCATCTTTCTCCAGAGGACCACCTAGTGGGGTCGAACCACTAGTTTTGTGGTTTGCAGTCCAGTGTTTATCCTACAGAGCCACTGTTGTTGTTGTTATGTGCCGTGGAGTCGGTTCTGACTCATAGTGACCCTGTACAGGGTTTCCAAGGCTGTAAATATTTACAGGAGCTTTTAAGCCTCATCTTTCTCCCACGGAACACCTGTTAGTTTTGAACTGCTGACCTTAAGGTTCACAGCCCGATTCGTAACCACTATGCTACCAGAGCTCCTTCTGCACTCCCTAAAATGTAGTTGTGTTATTAAGTGCTGTTGAGTCTGTTCTGACTCATAGTGATCCTGTATTAGGGTTTCTGAGAAACGGCTGGTGAGCTTGAACCACTGACCTTGTGGTTCAAACTGACCTAGCAGTCCAGCGAGTTAACACACAGTGCTACAGCAGGAGCGGTACATAGTGCTTGGTAAAGCAAAGGGTCAGCAAAAATAGGAAGACTCTCAGCAAGATGGCTGACACAGCAGCTGTAACTATGGACTCAAATATGGCCACAACTCTGAGACTGGCGGGACTGGGCAGGGTTGGGCTCTGTTGTCTGTAGTGTCATGCTAAATCTGAACCTGGTTGATGGCACCTGACAACAAACACAAGTTGATTTAGTTATAGTCTCTCATTAGCCTAGGGACGATTCCAGTGATAAAGCTTGCTCACACATGTCACCTTATGACACAAAGATCCTGACTTCTAAGATGGAAGCAACAGTGTCCGGGATTACCAGGCACACATTCCGGGATTACCAGGCACACCTTTGCATGTATGGTTTAACGAGTATATTTTTCCTTTTTCCCTCTCTCTCTGTGACTTATATCTATGAGAGATTTCCTAAGAAAATGCAGAATAAAATTAAATTCAACCAAACATTTGATCAGTCATTTTTAGTAAAGAGAATAGCATTGTATGCGGAGTCTGGGAGACCCTGGGATCTGTGGTCCCACATGTACAAGGCTCTCATTTGCCAACAAAGGCAGAT
>NW_006408666.1:7129795-7134143 GCF_000296735.1 Chrysochloris asiatica | reverse complement strand
AAAGCTTCCACTGTCGATGGAATCCTTTTTACTGACAATCTCCCTATCTCATCTGATTTTCAGTAAGCTTGACAGACTTTTGTGTTAAATCATATCCCTGAACTTGGAGCCCGTGTTTCTCCTATTTATCATTCTGCCCTTGGTGTAAGTTTCTCCTCAAGGCCACATTCACTTTTCTAACTGTCAGTCTCAAGTCAGTCTAACTAAAAAAATGTAGACATTATGGAAGCCCCATTTATCTCTTATAATTAAGGGTGAGTAGCATTCTAACAACCTGGCTCTGGGAATGGCATTATCGCAACAATCAAAGCAGTGGGCTGATCACAACTTGGCATCGTCCTTTCGCACCTCTCCCAGAAACCCTTACAGAATAAGGTCCTGTCTCCTTAAGTTAAAAGTTAACTTCCTCTACTTCTGACAGACCCCAACTTTTTTTTTTTTTTTTTTTTTTAATTTCATCTCTTTTCAGTAATGTAGACACAATGAATACAGGTAGGTTAGACTCAGCTTTCCAAGTCTGGAACTGCTTACACTGTCCTATCCACTAAAACTCTTTTGTGTACCTGTTGACATATATTTGTTGATTCTTAGTCAACAAATACTTGACAATGGTTTACTTGTTGTAAAGTGCCCTCTGGTTGGTTCTGACTCATAGCGACCCTGTATGGGGTTTCTGAGGAGAAGCTAGTGAGTTTGAACCGCCGACCATGGAGTTCAAATTGAATTTGCAGTCCAGCATATTAAGAGCAGTGTTTTCTCTGGAGAAAATGAATGTTCCTGTTAATAATCAGGCAAGAAAGAAATTATTCCTGGGATGAGGTAGGGAGATGCAGAGGGCAGACTTAGCACCTTTCATAGAATAGAATCAAATTCGTCTATTCTCCTACTTGTGAAGATGCTCAGAGCTTCTCTGGAGGATCTACCATTAGAAAATTGGAGGGAGGTCAGGCTTAAAACAGGGAGCCTACCAAGAAAGCTAGTCTTGGAGGGTTAGTAACAAAGAAGACTGCCAATGAGATAGAAAGACACAGTGGCTGCACCAATGGGCTGAAACATAACAATTGTGAGGATGGCAAAATCAGGACAGCGTTCCTGATTGTTTTGCATAGAGTCTCTAGGAGTTGGAGTTGACTCCACAGCACTTAATGACAACATGGACAAAATGTTCAATGATACAGGAAGCATTAAATGAAGATGAAAAGAATACACAGAATTGGACCAAGAATAATTGGTTGACATTCAACCATTTCATAAGGCAGAATATGACCAAGACCCTATGAACTGAAGTAACAAGTCTGCATTGCACTGAAGGCTTTGGCAAAAAACAAGGCTCCAGGAATTAAACACTCCACCAAGTGCAGTGTGTCAAAATTGAGGCAATACCTGAAATGCTCGTTCTGAGCCAAGAAATGTGGCCAATAAATTGCATATTTATGACAATTCCAAAGAAAAAGTCATCCACCAGAATGCAGAAATATCTAGTCATATCATTAATTCAACTTGTAAGTAAACATTTGACAAAGACAATTTTAAACTGGTGTTATAAGTGCACTAACAGGGAGCTTCTAATAATGTAATCCTGATTCAGAAGAAGAGGTGGAACAAAGGAACTCAGTGACGATGTCTTGGATGAGAGGAGAAAATACTGGAAAGGTATTTACCTGTTTTTATTGACTATGCAAAAGCATTAAACTGTATGGACCAAAATAAATAATAGCATTGCAAATAACAGAAATTCCAGAGCATTTCACTGTGTTTATGAAAAGACCAAAATGGAGCTTCACAAATGGAACAAGGAAACACTGTGTGCTTTAAAATCACATAAGGTTTGTATCAGGATTGCATCCTTTCACCACGTTTATGCAATCTGTATGATGAGCTCATAATCGCATAAACCGTATTGGATGAAGAAGAATGTGGCGTTAGGATTGGAGGCAGACTCATTAACAACCTGAAGTATGCAGATGACAAAATCTTGTTTGCTGAAAGCCAATAGGATTTGAAGCACTTAGTGATGAAGATCAAAGATTATAACCTTCAATATCGATTATACTGAAGATATAAAGAAACATAAAGAAAACTAAGCATTCTCAACATAAAGAAAACAAAAATTCTCGTAATTAAACCAAAGAAAACTAAAAAGTTTTCAAGCATTTCGTTTTACTTGGATCCACAATCAATGTGCTGTAAGATCAGTGCTAGACTGCAAACAACAAGATTGGCAGTTCAAACCAATCAACCGCTCTTCAGAAACCCTATACAGGTTTGCCATGGGTCGGGACTGACTCGATGACACTTAACAACAACGACCACACAATCAATCCCTGTTGAAACCTTAGAAAAGAAACCAAATGCATTAGGCAACTCTGGTGCAAAAAAACAAAATACTCTTTAAATGTTAAAAAGCAAAGATGTCATGTAGAGGACATGGTGTGCCTATCCTAGCCAGGGCATTTCCAATCTCCTCTTGTGCATGTGGAAACAGGACAGTAAACAAAGAAAACCAGAGAAGAAGTGATGCCTTGGAGTTAGGGTGTTGGTAAAGTTACTGAGTTACATGGTCTGCCAGAAGAAAAAAACAAATCTGTCTTGGAAGAAGTACAGCCTGAATGTTCCCGGGGAACAAGGGGTGCTGACTTTGTCCCAGGTACTTTGTTCATGTTGTCTGGGGACCATCCCTAGAGAAGGACATCATGCTGGGTAAAGTAGAGGGTCAACAAAAGAACAGGAGGCCCTCAATGACATGGATTGACGTGTTGTTATTGTTAGGTACCATCGAGTCAGTACTGACCCATAATCACCTTATGCACAGCAGAACGAAACACTGTCCGGCCCTGGACCAACCTCACTACTGTTGCCACACTTGAGTCCATCGATGCTGCCACTTGGTGAATCTATCTCATTGAGGGTATTCCTTTTTCTCACGGATCCTCCACCTTACCAGGCATCATATCCTTCTCCAGTGTCTGGTCCCTCCTGACAAGTATGAGAGATAAAGTTCGGCCACTTTGGCCTCCAGGGAGCACTCTGGTTGCACTTCTTCCAAAATGGATTTATTGGTTCTTTTGGCAGCCCATGGCACTTTCAATATTCTCCTCCAACACCATAACTCAAAAGCATCTATTCTTCTATGGTCTTCCTTATTCACTGTCCAGCTTTCACATGCATATGAGGTGATTGAATATACCATGGCTTGGGTCAGGTGCACCTTAGTCCTCAAGCTGACAATTTTGCTCTTCAACACTTTAAAAAGGTCTTGTGCAGCAGATTTGCCTAATGCAATACATCCTTTGATCTCTTGACTGCTGCTCACTGAGTGTTGATAGTTGATCCAAGAAGAATGAAGTCCTTGACAACTTCTATCTTTTATCAACTGATAAGAATGTTGTTTATTGGTCCAGTGGTGAGGATTTTTGTTTTCTTTACATTGAGATGTAATCCAAACTGAAGGTTGAGCTCTTTGATCTTCATCAGTAAATGTTTTTAAGTCCTCTTCACTTTCAGCAAGCAAGGTTGTATCATCTGCATATCACAGGTTGTTAATGAGTCTTCCTTCAATCCTGATGCCACGGTTTTCTTCATATAACCCAGTTCTCAATGGGGGATCCAGTAGACATACTGTAAGGAGCTCTGTCAACAACAACACAGAAGTCCGGACCAAGCAGGCTCAGGGGATGGTGCTAGAACTCTGAACCACATATAAAGGAATATTTAGGAGTTTGGAAGGCTTACAGCTAGGGGAATTTGTAGCAGAATCAAGAAATCCATTGTTTTCTAATTCAAGATGCTCAGCTGCTCCCAGAGCCGCCATTTTGGGAGAGACCAAGCAGGGGAAGGATCAGAACAGTTGTGAACGCCTGACAGGACCACGGAGATACAGGTGTGGACATTCTTTTTTTTGTTGTTGTTATCTGTTCATTGGTCTCCCACTGTCTGCACAATTCCATTCTGGTGACTGGAGGGGATGCCTGAGTGAATGGACACCCCACCCCCACCCCTGGAGGGTTCTACTACACATGAGCACAGATCACAGATCTCCTCGAAATTTAAAGTGAGAGTTTCCACTTAAAACCAAACGGCCACCACTTGTCTGTCAATTTGTTGTACTGTGGTGGCTTGTGAGTTGCTGTGATTCTGAAAGCTAAGCCACAGGTATTTTAAATACCAGCAGGGTCACCCATGGTGGACAAGTTTCAGATGAGCTTCCAGACGAAGACAGACTAGGAAGAAAGAGTGACAAAGTACTTCCGAACATTTGTTGTCAGGTGCCATCGAGTCGGAACCGACTCATAGCGACCCTATGCACAGCAGAACGAAACAATGTTCGATCCTGGGCCAACCTCACTAC
>NW_006408666.1:7126517-7127055 GCF_000296735.1 Chrysochloris asiatica | reverse complement strand
GCTACAGTGACAGAAGATACATCTTCATGATGAACCTGACCTATACTCAGAGCGGTAGTTGCTCTAAATACCAACAGAGAGGGAAAGAGTCTTCACATCAAGTATCAATGCTATCTATCCCCTCTGTGCACAGGGTAGCTAGGGACAGGCAACTTAGACAATGGCTACCCAAAATGAGGGGGCAACAAAAGCATGAAGTGACTGGCTTACAAGGTTTCAAGAGGGAGTTTAGCTTAAGAGTATGGGGACATCGAAAGAGTCCCCACTGAATAGCTGTCATGTTGTCTAGATGGGTCTGGTGAAAAGAGATGGGGATAAGATTCGTAAGATTCAATGGTGAATAATTGTTATCAAGACTAATCGTGACTGTCACAATTGTAAAGGTAGAAATTTTATAACAGAAAAAGGGAGTTGTTAATCTTACCGTCCAGAAACAGAGGACTCTAGGACCATCAAGAGAGAAACACACAAGCAGAATGCGGGACCTTATCCAGAGAAGCAGCAGTGCCAGAGATGGAGGCAGAGATGGGGGCATGGA
>NW_006408666.1:7088868-7125662 GCF_000296735.1 Chrysochloris asiatica | reverse complement strand
CAGAAAGATGTTTACCTGTGCTTTATTGAATACACAAAGGCTTTTGATTGTGTGGATCATGACAAACTATGGACAACATTGCGAAGTATGAGTATTCCTGGACACTTAATTGTGCTCATGAGGAATCTGTACCTGGACCAAGAGGCAGCTGTTCGAACAGAACAGAATGGTTTAAAATTAATAAAGGTGTGTGAAAAGGTTCTATTCTTTCACCATACTTATTCAACCTGTGTGCTGAGCAAATAATCTGAGAAGCTGGTTTCTATGAAGAAAACTGTGAATTGACCTAGTAGCTGCAAAAATGGGTTGAATAACAATAACTCAATCTGGCCCAGCATTGGGAATCATTTTGCTTTGCTCTACAGAAGGTCACTAAGAGTCAGAAGACACTCAAGGGCACTCAACAACAACTATACCCTCTGAGTCTCCTTTGGAAGAGAAACTTAGAAAGCTACTTTACACAGGAGGTAAAGATTGAGCAAGATGTTCTGGGGGTAAGTAGGAGCATGCCACACACACAGCGGCTTTATGTTGAGGGATTTGTGGTCGTAAAGGAGCATCAGGACCTCCAATACTCTTTGGAAGAACACGTCAGCATACACAATCACTACTTATATTGTGATACAATTTTTAGCATTTTATTTTGAGAAAATTTTAGATTCACATGCAGTTTTAAGAAAGAATACAAATTCTATATATTTTTCATCTTGCGTAATTTAATTACAATATCACACTTGAAATTGATACACTTCAGCAACAGATTTTTCCAGTTCTCCATGAAGAAGTGTGTGTGTATTTAGTGTAATATAATTCGATCCCACGTGCAGATTTGTCTGATGTTCATTCCAGTAAAGACACAGACAGTTCTGTAATACGGAACCTTCCTGTAACTCATTAAAGCCTTGGTCACCTCGCCACTAACAGTTGACAACTGCTAGCCACTTCTGCATCTCTCTCCTTTTATAATTTCAAAAGTGTTATGTAAATGCAATAATCATACTGTGTAACTTTTGAGATTGACTGCTGTTTCTCAGCATAAATCTCTTGAGATTCATCCAAGTTGTTTATCAATACTTTGTTTCTTTTTTAAGCCCAGTATAAGGAGCTCTGGTAGCGTAGTGGTTACGAATCGGGCTGTGAACCTTAAGGTCAGCAGTTCGAAACTACCAGCTGCTCTGCGGGAGAAAGATGGGGCATTCTGCTCCCGTAAAGATTTACAGCCTCGGAAACCCTGTACAGGGTCGCTATGGGTCGGCACTGACTCACTCGACGGCACTTAACAACAACAACAAGTATTCTCTATGCCGGGGTTGTTTAACCATTGATCACTGGTGAACGTTTGGCTGCTTCCAGCTTATGATGATTACGAATAAGGCTGCTATGAACATTCTTGTTCATGTTTTGAGTGAGATAAGTTTTCATTTCTCTGAGAGAAACTCCCAAGAATATAACAGCTCATGGTGTTGTAAGCACATACTTCGTTTTGTAAGAAAATGCCAAGTCTTTGCCAGGCTGGCTGTTCTATGTTATATTCCCACCAGCAATGTGTGCGTGATATAGCTTATCCACAATTGATATTATTGTTAATTTTTAATTTTAGTCATTCTGATATGTGTATAGTATCATCTCACCGTGCTTTAACTTGCGTTTCTAAAGGCTAATGATATTAGACACCTTTTCATGTACTTATTTGCCATTTGTACTCTTAGATGCATACATTTTCCAATTCTCTAATTGCATTATATTTGCTTCCATTTATTATTTTTTTGCTGTTGAATTTTTTAAAGTATTTCACATATTCTTGATAGAAATCCTTTGTTGGATTTGTGGTTTGCAAATATTTTCTCCCAGTCTATATGTGGTCTTTTTATGCTCTTACCAAGAGATGTATAAAATAATAATAAATAATAATTTTGATGAGATCCAGTCTGTTGATTTTTTTTTTTCATTAGTGATTTATGCTTTGAATGTCAAGTTTAAGAACTCTCTGCTTAGCCCTAGATTACAAAGATTTTTCTCTTTTATTATTTCTAAAATGTTTATGATTTTGTGTTTTGGAATGAAGCTCATGGTCTTTTCTAAGTCATTTTTCAAAAGGTTGTGAGTGTTAGATCGGCATTTTTAATTTTTTTTATTTTACCCATGGATGCAAATTGAGAAAAGGAATGTCAATCCAAATCCCACCCCGCAATGTTCCAGCTGCATTCATTGAAAGGCCTGTAGCCCCATAGAGCTTCAATACATTTTAATTTTCAAACAGTGTGTTAATCGGCTTTACATGATTTATTATATGAAAATGTCACATGAAAATCTGCCACCTATCTGGTTCGCTTTCCTTTATTACTCACATTTGTATCTTTTAAAAATGTTACATTAGTTTACAGTATCAGTACATTTTATTTAAATAAAAATAGCTACATGTATTTCATCTGGTCTAGACGGGTCTGGTGAAAGGAGATGGGGGATAGGATTCTTGTGATTCAGTAGTGAGTAATTGTTATCCTAACTAATTGTGATTGTCACAACTGTAAAGGTAGAAGATGTGTAACAAAAAGGGGGGAGTAGTAAATCTTACATTCCAAGACCCTAGGACCATTAAGGGAGAGGAGCATGGGTGGAATGTGGGACCCTCTCCAGAGAAGTGCTGACACCAGAGATGGAGGCAGAGATGATGGCATGGACAGATAGACCAGCTGAGGTCTCAAGACCCATGAAAAGAGAAAATCTGTGTGCTGGCCGCTGGTGGACAGACTTGAAAATGCCCTTTGTTTTTTTAAATGGTTATATATTCCCAAGTGTTTTTGTGTACATCTTCCTTTCCCCCTAAAACAAAACAAAACAAAAAACAGAGGGACTAGAAGCAAATACTGTTAACTGATGCTGCATGGAGGACATTGTAACCATTACAAAATACAATAGGATGAGTGCAAAACTGATGTTCTACCATGTAAACTATCACTCAATTTACAATAAAAACTTAAAAAAAAAAAAAATCTACACGTAAGCCTGAAAAGTATGGCTATATTGTACTGGTGTTCTGATGAAAATCTTAGGTATACTACTGCTTGCTTAGCTGGATGTTTTATATCTTAACATAAGATCACTAAGTGCCAATTCTACATCGACTTGTGACTAAAAGAGTACATGTTCAGATTAGCTGAAGCTGAGTTGGTCCTCAAAAATACACTGTTATCGCTTTGATTACTTAACACATGGAATACATACATGTACAGGAGACTAGATATGTAGAAATCTGGACACCTGGCTAATAAACTGGAAGCCAGAGTAGCTGTGGGAATCTGCTGGCTCCATACAGTAAGCACTGGACTGTGAACCACAAGGCCCATGGTTCAAGTCCATCAGCTGCTATGTTGGAGAAAGAAGAGGCTTTCTGCTCCCAAGAAGAATTAAATGCTCATAAACAGTATACAGGGTCACTATAAGTCAGAATTGACTTGACGGTACTTAATATGTGACTATTTCAAAAAGAATAAACTTATTAAGAAAAGGAATTCTTTATAATTACTATATATTTTGTTTTTTCATGTTTTAGTACATAACCAAAATTGCACTTTCTAACTACCACAATATAGAAACTAGGTATGGTGTATCATTCAGCTAATAGTGATTACAGAATTGTCAGAAATTCAAACCAGATTCAGAAGAGAATATGGATGAGGGGTTATCAGTGCTGAAATCTGATGAATTTTGGCTGAAAGCAGAGAATACCAGAAAGAAATTTACTTGTGCTTTACTAAATAAGCAAAGACATTCAACTGAGTGAATCATAGCAAACTATGGACAACAATGCAATGAATGGAAGTCCAGAATACTTAATTGTGCTCTTAAAGGACATAGATCAAGAACCAGCCATTCAAATAAAACAAGGGGATAATACATGATTTAAAATCAGGAAAGGTGTACATCTAGATTGAATTCTTTCACCATACTTATTGAATCTGCATGCTGAGCAAATAATTTGAGTTATTGTTAGGTGCTATTGTGTTGGTTTCAACTCATAGTGAGCCGCCCCATGAACAACAGAAAGAAACAAAGAAAAAAACAGTCCAGGGCTGTTCTTATGATCATTGCTACACTTCAGCCCATTGCTGCTGCCCCTGTACCAATCCATTTCACATAGGATCTTCCGATTTGTCTCTGACCCTCCACTTTACAAAGTATGAAGTCCTTCTCAAGGGTACGGCTCTTTTGAATAATACGCCTGGGGTTTCAGAGATGAAATCTAGCAATACTGGCTTCTAAGGAGCATTCTGGCTGTATTGATTCCAACACAGATTTGCTTGTTCTTCTGGAAGTCCATGTTACTTTTGATAGTCTTTGCCTATACTATAACACAAATGCATCAATTCTTGTACAGTCTTCCTTATTCATTGTCTAACTTTCACATGCTTATGAAGCTATTGAAAATACTATGACTTGAGTAATGTGCACATTAGTCCTCAAACTCACATTTTAGCTTTTGAACACTTTAAGAAGTCTTGGGCAACGAATTTGCCTAATGCAATATGTTGTTTGATTTTTTTGATGGCTTCATCCAATAGTGTCTTTGACAACTTCAATCTGTCTCCACTTATCTTGATATTATTTATTGGTCTGGCTGTGTGGATTTTTTTTCTTTATATTTAGGTTCAATTCATACTGGAGGCTGTGGTTTTTGATCTTCATCAGTAAATATTTTAAATCCTCTTCATCTTCAGCAAGCAAATTGTATATCTACATAAAGCAGGTTGTTAATGAGTCTTCCTTCAATCCTGATGCCATGGTCTTCTGCATAAAATCCAGTTTGTTGGATCGTTTTCTCAGCATATAGATTGAATAAGGATGGTGGAAGAATGTAACCTTGAAACACATCTTTTTTTCTGATTTTAAAGCATTCAACCCTGGTTGGCCAACAGTGTGGTGAGACCTGGGGACTCTGTCAAGCCTTTATAGATCTGTGGGTATCCTTCCACTCCCCTCCCATGCCCTTTCAGCCTGTGTATCTCTCCATGCATCTACCTGTAGTTCACTGTAGTTGTAGGGCTGAGTAGGTAGCAGGACTTACCTCTGTGTTCTTGAGCTCTTGTATTCCTCCCTGAGTCTTCCTTTGTCTTCATCATTCTTTTGCCAATCTCCTTCTCATTGTTTATTGCCTTCTTTATGACCCAGGTTACAACGTCTCCTCTAGAGCTAGTGAATTGCTCTCCCTTCACTTCCTCCACCTGATAACCTTCAAATAATTTTTTCTTTCTTTTTTTAGCCTGAAAATCTTTTTTTTTGAGTTTGGACAATAGTGGTCTCATGAAATATTTGTCCTTTTGTAACTGACTAATTTCACTCATCATACTGTCCTCTGGGTTCATCCATGTTATGAGATATTTTGTAGATTTATCATATTCTTCAACATTGCATACTATTCTATTGTGTGTATGTATAAAGGATTCTTAATATTTTATTTGATGGGCACTTAGGGTGGCTCCATCTTTTTGTTATTGTGAATAGTACTACGATGTATATGGATGGGCAATATATCTATTCATGTCATGGTTCTTCCTTCTTGGGAATATACACCAAGTAGAGGAATTGCTGAGTCATAAGGTATTTCTATTTCCAAATTTTTGATGAAGCCACATACCATTTCCAGAGTGATATCACCATTTTACATTTCCACCAGTGGTGTTGGAGGGTCCTAATCTCTCCATACCCTAACCAACACTTGTTTTTTTATTTTTTTTATTTTTAAACTTTGGTATTAATGCAAGGATAAGATGACATCTCATTGTTGTTTTGATTTGCATCTCTCTAAGGAGCTCTGGTAGCGTAGTGGTTACGAATCGGGCTGCGAACCTTAAGGCCAACAGTTCAAAACTACCAGCTGTTCCGTGGGAGAAAGATGAGGCGTTCTACTCCCTTAAAGATTTACAGCCTCGGAAACCCTGTACAGGGTCGCTATGAGTCGGAACCGACTCAACGGCACTTAACAACAACAACAACAATGGCTAATAATCATGAGCATTTCTTCATGTTTATTGGCCACCTGCATACCTTTTTTGGTGAAATGACTGTTTATGTCCTCTGTTCATTTTTAAATTAGATTGTTTGTCTTTTTCTTGCTGAGGTATTGAAGTGTTCTATAAAGTTTAGAAATTAGGCTCTTGTCTGATATGTCATTGTCATATATTTTTTCCAAGTGTGTTGGTTCCTTTTTTGCTCTTTTGGTGAAATCTTTTGATACATATAAGTGTCTACTTTTAGAAGTTTCCAGTCTTCTATTTTGTCTTCTGCTGTTTGAGTACTTTCAGCTTTGTTTGATACTGTATTTATGCCAGATGTCAGAGACCCAGTAAGTATTGCCCTGTTTTCATTGATGATCTTCATTCATAGTTCTAGGTTTTACATTTAGGTCTTTAATCCACATTGACTTTGTTTTTATATATGGTGTGAGATATGGGTCTTGTTTCACTTCCTTCATATGGATTTTAGCCAGCACCATTTGTTGAAGAGATTCTGTCTTCCCCATTTCATATGTCTGGCCCTTTGTCAAAGATCAGCTGACTATAGATGATTTTGCTTTTAGGCTCTCAATTCTGTCCCATTAATCTACATGTCTTTCTTTGTATCAGTTCCAGACCATTTGGAACACTATAACAATGAGGTCAGGAAGTGAGAGGTTTCCTACTTTATTCTCCTTCTTTGGTAATGCTTTGCTTATCTGAGGTCTCTTTCCTTTCCATATCAAGCTAATGATTAGCTTTTCCATCTTTAAGGTATGATGTTGGCGTCTGGAATGGTGGTGGTGGTGGTTATGTGCTGTGGAGTCGGCTCAACTCATGGTGTCCCTGTACAGGGTTTCCAAGGCTGTAATCATTACGGGAGCAGAAAACCTCATCTTTCTCCTGTGGAACAGCTGGTAGTTTCGAATTGCTGACATTGAGGTTCGCAGCCCAATTCATAACCACTATGCTACCAGAGCTCCTTGGGGTCTGGAATAGGATTGCATTATCTTTATAGATTACTTTGAGTAATGGAAACATTTCTACAATATTAAATCTTCTATAAGAATGGTATAGTCTTCAACTTTTGTAGGTATTTTTTGTTTCTTTGTAGTAATATGTTGTAGTTTTCTTTGCATAGGTATTTTGTATCTCAGGTTAGATTTATGCCCAAGTACTTAGTTTGGAGGGGTTTCTTTTTTTTTTTTCTTCAAGTTTTTATTGTGGATTATGTGATCGTTTGCATGGGAGAACATTAGCTTTACATTCATCTATCTTATTTCACTTCATTGCAATGATTACAACCTCCTCAATGCATCATCAAGCAGCCTGCTCCCCAGCCTCCAGCACACAGCCCCTCTCCCTCCCTCTCAGAGTCCAGAGCCCTCAGCTGCTCCATCTCTCTACATCTTTGTCTCTGCCTCCATCTCTGGTGTCACTGTTTCTCTGGATAGAGTTCTGCACCCCACTTTTCTCCTTTGATGGTCCCAGGGTCCTCGGCCCCTAGAGTGTGAGATCAAACACTCCCCTCTTTTTGTTACAAAATGTCTGCCTTTACATTTGCAACACTCAGTCATTCCTGATAGCAATTATTCCACAAGAATAATTGAACCACAAGAATCTTATTCCCATCTCCTTTTACCAGCTCAGTCCAGACAGGTTGGAAACCACTCAGTGGAGTTTCTACGATCCTCCGTGCCCTCTGACACTAGGTTCCCTCTTGAAATCTTGTAAGCCAGTCACTTCATGCCTTTTTAGCCCCCTCATTTTGGGTAGCCAATGTCTAAGTTGACTATTCCTGTCAACCCTGTGTAAAGATTCGTTTCCTCCTTTGAGGTACTACATCCACAAGCATAGGTAAGTTCATTAAGCTGTAGTGGATTGCTCTTTTTTTCCTCTTCTTTCTTCCTCTAGTCAAGTTCTGGTCATCCAGCCATTGAAGCCAGGTCAAATAGGCACTGTCTGCAAATATGGGTGTTCTTGTGCGTCTCCCCTCACTTCATATCATGGGGGCCTTCTATTTTAAATGGGACTCTGAAGGTGGACTGGGTACAAGTTGAGCTAATAACCACAAGCATTCAGGAAAGCCAACTGAGTTTGAATGATTTTTGTTTGAAGTTTTTAATGACATTATTAATTTCTTCTTTTGTTATCGGTTTGTTCAAGTTGTTTATTTCAGTCTGTCTTACTTTAGGTAGCTCATATATTTCCATACATTTCTCAATTTCTTCTATATTTTCAATGTTTTTGGAGTGAAGTTCTTCATAACCCACCCCCATTGGTTCTGTTGTGATTGCACCCAAATCATTTTTTATTCATGTTAGTTGCATCCTCAGTTTTTATGTTGTTAAATTTGCCAATGATTGTTTAAATTTTATTAATCTTTTCAGAAAACTGATTTCTTGTCTTGTTGAGTCTATTTCTGCTATAATCTTATTTGTTTCTTTTCTTCTAGTGGCAGTAGGGTTACTATGCTGTTCTTGGTCTAATTTGGGGACTGTTGGCTTAAGGTATTGATGTTTGTTTCTCTCTTCATTTAGGATGTGTGTGTTTATTGCTATAAATTGCCCTATGAGAACTGGTTTTGGTATGTCCTAAAGATTTTGGAATGTTGTGTTTTTGTTCTCATTTTAATCAAGTAAATTTTTATTTGCTTTATTATCGAGTAGCTTTTAACCAGGGTTATTCAATTTCCTTCTTTTTTTTTTTTTTTCCTTGATCTTCCTATAATTGTGTTCTAATTTTACAACATTGTGATCTCATAAACTGCTTTGTAGTATTTTGATGTTTTTAAATGTATTAAGACTTGCTTTATGGCTTAACTACCATCTATTCTAAAGAATGTTCTATGTGAACTGGAAAAACGTATACTGCTTTGTTGTTGGGTTGAGTGCTCTGTATAAGTTTATGAGGTCAAGTCGTTGATGGTATTACTTACTTCTTCTGTATCTTTGTTGAGTTTCTTTCTGGTTGTTCTATTTTTCAATCAAAAGTGGTGTATCAAAGTCTCCTACTATTTTCAGAGCTGTCTGTTTCTTTCTACAGTTCTGTTAGAGCTTGATTTGTGTATTTTGATGCTCTTTGCTTGGGAACACACATATTTACTATGGTTATGTGCTCTTATTTAATTGACCTATTAAGCATAAGATAATGTTCTTCTTTGTCACTTATGCTGGTGTATGCCTCAAAGTATAGATTATCAAAAAGCAATATTGCCACTCCTGTTCATGTTTTATTGCTGTTAGTTTGATATATTTTTCCACAATTAGATTTTTAGTCTGTTTTTTGTTTTTGTGTGCAAGATTTTTAGACTATTTTGTCTTTGTGTGTTTCTTGTAAACAGCATATTTTCTTATCCATTCTGCTTTTCTCTGTCTATGGTGAGTTTAATCCATATGTGTTCAATATAATTATCAATAGGTATGGATAGATAGCTGTCATTTTCCTAGGCGTCTTTTTGTGATATTGTTGCTTTCTTTGTTCTACATAATATTCTGTGCTGAGTTCATTTTGTTTGTGTGTTTTATTGTCATCTTCTTCATTGCTGTTGTTTTCATGTTTACTGAATATTCATAGATTTTTTTTACTTTTGTTTTGATGTGAAGATGCAATGATTTTCTTTGAAGTTGTCCTGTAATTTAATGATTTCTTCGACAGTGTAAAATAGTGTGTTTTATCTTAAAATCTACTTGACTTCCTTGTCATTTAGAAGTACTATAACTATACTCTTCCCTCTTTGTGCTTCGTAGTTATCTTTATTATAAATTGTTATCTCTGAGTCCTTATTTTCAATCTTGTAGGTTTCTTTTACTTTGCATACTTCTATATCTGGCTCATGAGGCACCTGTAAATAGACTAAGAGGTAGTTGTTTGAACAAAACAAGGGAACACTAAATGATTCAAAGTTAGGAAAAATATGTGCTAGGGATGTATTCTTTTCAGCATACTTATTCAATCTGTATGCTGAGCAAGTAATCTGAGAAGCTAGAGTATATTAAGAAAAACATGGTATCAGGATTATTATTAACAACCTGTGGTATGCAGATGATACAACTTTGCTTGCTGAAAGCAAAGAGAACTTAAAATACTTACTGATGAAGACCAAAGACCACAACCTTCAGTATGGTTTGCACATCAATGTGAAGAAAACAAAAATTCTCACCATTGGACCAATAAACAATATCCATATAAATGGAGAAAAGTCTGAATCTATCAAAGACTTAATTTTTCTGGAATCAACCATTAACACTCATGGAAGCAGCAGTCAAGAAATCAAACAACAGATTGCATTAGGCAAATCTGCTGCACAAGACCTTTTAAAGTGTTGAAGAGCAAAGATGTCAGCTTGAGGACTAAGGTATGCCTGACCCAAGCCATGGTATTTTCCATAACCTCATATGGATGTGAAAGCTGGACAGCGAATAAGGAAGACCGTAGAGGAATTGATGCAGTTGAGTTATGGTGTTGGAGGAGAGTATTGAAAGTGCCATGAACTCCAATGAGAGTGAGTCAATTTCTGTTGAAAGAAGTACAGCCAGAATATTCCTTGTTTTGTCTCTCATACTTCAGACATATTATCAGGAAGGACCATTTCCTGAAGAAGGACATCATGTTTGGTAAAGTGAATGGTCAGAGAAAGAGAGGAAGACCCCAACAAAATGGATTAGCATACTGGCAGTAGCAATGGGTTCAGATTTAGCAATGATTGAGAGAGACGGCACAGTGGTTCGTTATGAGTTGTTGCTGATTCAATGGCACCTAACACCAACACCAACACCAACAGCATTCCTGGAATGAGTTCTTGTTGGTGTTCTGTGTCTGTTAATCTCATGTTGCTGTTATTGTTTCTCAAGCCAAGGAACTCCTTATAGTTTTTTGTAAACTCGGCCTGGTTATTATAAACTCCTTTAATTCCTTCTCATCCAGAAATGTTCTGATTTAGTTATTGTTGCTGGCTTTAATTTTTTTTTGTGTGTGACAATTATGGACTTTATTAGGGACGTGGACAGGGTACAATTCAGGATCAGAAACAACTCAGGATGCAGCTGTTCTCCAGTCAGGAACGTCTCTTCTCCGCTGTACCGTAGGCTTCATTCTTGTTTTTGGCCTCTCAGTTGTGTGGCCCATTGGCCTCTGCCCTTCTCAGGCTAGTGTTACAAAGCTCCTTTAATTGGTCTGCAAATGCTAGGAGGGCTCATTCTGCAAGTGAGCCTCCTGTCCATAGGCACACAGCTTTCCTCAGTCCCTGAAACCGGAAGCCCACAGTGACTCTGCTTCTCCATTCCACCACCTCTGTTACTGCTGCTCCTCAAGCTCCATTCATGACTCTTGTTTCTTAATGGTCCTGATGTTGCGTGTTCCTGCTTCAGAGATGACACCTTTTAAACCCCATGAATTGGCAAAACTAACCAATCCCAGCATTAGAGTCCTAGCTCTGGTAGCACAGTAGTTACGAATCGGGCTGTGAACTGCAAGATCAGCAGTTCGAAACTACCAGCTGTTCTGTGGGAGAAAGATGAGGCTTTCTGCTCCCATAAAGATTTATAGCCTTGGAAACACTGTACAGGGTCTCTATGGGTCAGAATCGACTTTACGCACTTAATAACAACACATACACTATTTGATGCCTCCTACTCAGTCATTTAAGCAGCTCTGGTAGCATAGTGGTTACGAATCGGGCTGCGAACCTTAAGGTCAGCGGTTCGAAACTACCAGCTGCTCCATGGGAGAAAGATAAGGCTTTCTACTCCTGTAAAGGTTTGCACCCTCGGAAACCCCTGTACAGGGTCGCTATGGGTCGGAACCGACTTGACGGCACTTAACAAAACAACAACTCAGTCATTTGGTAGAAGTCACAATAACCACAGTGCTGAAAGGCTGCCATTTTATTCTCCTAATTTTCTCCAGCACCTGTGAAAGATGTATTTACTCAGGAATTGTTGAGTCTTTCTCTATTGAGCAACAAGAATGGGGTTATCAAGTATCCTCTCAGAGTGGGGAGAAGGTCAAACACCACACGGCATGCCAACCACTATGTGAGGAGTCCTTCAGCTGTGGGCCTTTGAACTCCTCAGCAGCAGTGGCAACAGCTGAAGGAAGAGATGGCAGCAGTGACTGCTGGGAGTCTGCTCCTAGTAATTGTATTTGAGGGACGGTTTTGCTGGGTATATGATTCTTGCTGGCAAGTTTTTTTCTTTCAGAGTTTTGTATATGCCATTGCCTTGTTGCCTACATGGTTCTGCTGAGAAATCAGAGCTTTGCCTCATTGGTTTCCCTTTATAGATAACTTTTCCTGTTTCTTGAGCTATGCTTTCAATCTTCTTTCCTTGTCTTTGATTTTGGAGAGTTTGGGTATGACACATATTTGTGAGTTTCTTTTGAAGTTCTATTCTGTTTGGCATTTGTTCAGCTTCTTGAATGCTCATCTTCTCAACTTTTATGATGTTAGGGAAGTTTCCTTCCAACTCTTTGACATTTTTTTTTCTTCTGTGTTTCTTTGTCTCATCCTGTTCTGGAATTTCTCTTGATGGTATCTCACATAAACCTTAGGCTTTCTTTGAACTTTCTTCTTCTTCTATCTTTCTGTTCTCTCAGCATACTAGTATTGAAAGATTTATCTTCAAGCTCACAAATTTAGGCTTCTGTTGATTCACATCTACTCCTTTGCCCTTTCAGTGTATTATCCCTTTCTGGAATCTTAGTATTAACCTTCTGGGTTGCTATTTCCAGGTTTAGTATTGTCTCCAATATTTATCTGTTTGTTCCTGTAGTGTTGCCCTGCACTTTTCCTTTGTTGTTGTTTTGTTCTTTGTTCTCCTTGCTTTCCTCAGCCTTTCTCTCAATCTGTTGACGGTACCTAACTGTCATTCTTCTTAGTTTTTTTTCAGGTAGTTCCAATAGTCTTTCTTCCTCAGAAATGCTGCTGAATCTGCATCTTGATCACTTGTTGGATCCACTGGGTCTTGTTTTATTGAATGACCAGAAACTGTCTGTTGCCCTGGGACATTGTAGTGCCATTGTATTTGTGCCTAGTTGATGATTGTATGTTGGTATGTTACTGTTGTTGTTGTTGTTGTTAAGTGCCATCGAGTCGGGTCCGACCCATAGTGACCCTGTACAGGGTTTCCGAGGGTGTAAATCTTTACGGGAGTAGAAAGCCTCATCTTTCTCCCGCGGAGCTGCTGGTAGTTTCGAACCGCTGACCTTAAGGTTCGCAGCCCGATTCGTAACCACTACGCTACCAGAGCTCCTTTGGTATGTTACTAGGCAATCATTAAATGCCTTCTTAGTGTGTGCTTAGAGAATGGAAGCATTTGCCCAGTTTTCCAATCGCAGTCCCTGAAACTCAGCTTAGAGTGAGTTTGGGTGGTGTTGGCCGCAATCACTGATCAGGTGGGATAGGAACTGGTATTGGTTCTTGCCCAGCGGGTGGGGTCACAGAGGATTACTCTGTAGCTGGGCTGAATGGACATAGTTGCTTTTCTCTTTTAGGTGAGACAATAAGTACAAACAATAAAACAAACAAACAACAGTGAAAAATAAAGTAGCGAAAACACACACACACACACACACACACAGGGAACAACAAGAAGGAAGACTAATCAAAGAGGGAAAAGAGGGAAAGGCAAATAAAACCACAGAAGAAGAATTTCTCATTCTCATAAGACTATGAAAGCACTTACAAACAATTAGGGAGAGGGAAGAAGAAATGAGAAAGATGAGAAAGCAGTAAAGAAAAATCAAGATCAAAAAACAAAGGAAAGAAAACAGGAGGAGAAGAGAAAGTGAAGAAAAGAAGAAAAAGTGAATGTGTAGACAAAAAGGATAAAAACAGGGGAAGGAAAGAGAAGGGAGAAGGGTAGAAGGAATAAACAAACAAAAAACAATGGCTGGGAAAATGCACGGAGAGGAGAAAGCGCGGGAGGTGGGGGAGGGCCTTAGACAAGGATGCTTCTGCCAGTCAAGGAGCTCAAGTGGTGGGGAGGGGAGGAATGCGGCACTTCTACTTTCCACCCTAGACAGCACCAAACTCACAATGTGGTAACTAACAGCTGTGGGCTCCAACATTCATGAGAGCCAGTACGAGGACTGCAGTGGATGAGGGAGGAGCTGTCCATGCCTGTGGTCACTGTTGTTGTTGTTATGAAGTGCCATCGAGTTGCTATGGGTCAAGAAAAGAAACAACATTTTTCTCCCCACAAGTCACCAGTGTACATCTGTACCACCCAGTCACTATCTCCTTCTCACGCTGCTTGTAAAAGTTCAAGATGGCCACGCCATGTCTGGCCAGCTGATACACTTCACCTGTCTGGCTTCTGTTTTTGCTAAGCTTGTTCAGCTTCTCCTCCTAGTAAGCAGTAAATCTACTTCTTGATTCCTTCCTCTGAAGCTCAGGCTCCAGGACTATCACCTGTGTGTATTTCATTGTTCTTCCGTATCTCTGTTGTATAGCGTCTATGTAATGTGTCTGCTGAGTCTGCCATCTTGCTGGAAGTACACTTGAACATTTTAAAGAGATGTTTGAGTTTTGTATTTTTACAGCATGTTTGCTCAGTGCAATTCTTTCCTATCCTCACTGTGTTTTTACGAGTGTTGGTTGTGGATCTAAGTAAAATGGACTCACATACTGAAATATTAGCGCTGGCATGGATACTTTATTAAACCTGTGGTGTGGTTGTCACCATCTTCCACTCTTTTGTTTCACTCCCACTAGAGAGACAGGCCAGCCAGGTCCAAAGCTGAGATTCACCTGCTTTTCCTACTGGAATCCAACCAGGAAGGAAAACTGCAAAAGAAGATTAGTTAAAATCAAATCTCTAAAAGAATGGGTCTGGAGGACTCTGAATCAGGATATATGATTGGCTTCCACCGGAATGGCCGAGGATTGTACCACGCGTCCTCTCTTTTTGCTTTCCAGGCCTCTGAACCTCCACTGCCCCCACCTACTTAGTTTTCCTTAATGCTTCTTCCCCTCCTCACACCTTTGAAACATTTGAAAGCCCCAATTTCCTCAATTGTTTCATCTTATCACTAACCTGGGGAAATGATTTAAACCAAAGATAATAAGCTTTGGAATGACCTATTCTTTGTTATCACAAAAAAGTATATAACACAATATTTGCCAATTAAAGATTGTTCACACGTACAAGCCAATGACACTACTTACATTAATCATGCTGCACACCCATCTCTCCTATCCATTGCCAAATTTTCTATCACCATAAATACAAACGCAATTATTCTTAAACAGTAATCTCCCCCATCCCCTTCCTCCCACCCACAGTGACCATTATTAAAACCTTAAAAACGTCTCTCATAATTACCTTGTGCTGCCGTAACAGAAATACCACAAGTGGATTTGAACAAACAGAAATGGATTCGCTCACAGTTTGAGAAGTTCGAAGTCCAATTCTGAGTGCCAACTCTAGGAGAAGGCTTTCTCTTTCTTTGTTGACTCCGCGGGGAGGGGAGGGGGAGGTAAGTCCTTGTTTCTTTCCAACTATTGTAAGCCTGGTATCCTTTGGGAATCTCTGTGTGTCTTGGCAACAATCTTCCTCTGGAAGTTTCTCGGTGTGGGGACCTCAGATCCAATAGACTCAGTTCACTCTGTCTCTTCCTGCTGGCAGTAAGTCCTTCTCTCTGCTCACTTGCTTGGTTTTATCTCTTATAAGATCAAAGGTGTTGCAGGTCACACCTAGGGAAAGTCCCCTAACACTGGATCATGGATCACATCTATGAAAGGATTAAGGGTGCTGTAACCCACCATAACTCTTAAGGGTTTATCAAATCAGATCAGAGCCTGAGCAATCATCTCATCCCTACCACATGACATCATTCCAGAACTGCCAAGACATTCACATTCAGATTCATGGCCCATGCAAGTTGATCCGTTTTGGGGAGGAAACAATTCAATCCATTGTAGTTTCTATAAATTACTTTTTCTAGCTATTTCACATAAATGAGATCATATAATATCTGTCTTTTGACTTACTTCACTCAGCATAATGTTTTCAAAGTTTATGTATGTTATAGCCTAGGTCAGCAACTTAAAGACGAAAAGACGTGATTGATTACTTTCTAAACAATACACCTTTGTTCTCTTTCAAATTGTAAGACATGATGTAGCTCTCTGGACACAGCATAGACACATATTAAAACTCAGCATTTTTATACTTAAATAGGACACTATGTAAGGGATCTGCCATTTCCCCTTAGTCTGTGGCTGGGCAAAGACATACTATGCTATGTCACCTGAATTTGAAGATGGCAGTTCTGACTTCAGGTTGGAATGCCCCTCACTCCATGGTGGTGGAAACACCTGCTCCAGGAGGCAGAAAGTATTGGCAATGCCCTTTACACTAACCTCCAAATGGCTTGTGTATTCTTCACATCATCCCCGGGAAGGAGAAAGCAAAGACTCCCTTGAAAAGTCTTTCTAGAAATTTACTCAGTCCTCCCCAGTACATTTATACTTTCAATCAGTGCTTTTTTTTTTTTTTTTTTCTTCTTCTTCTTTTTCTTTTATTGAACTAAAATTCACTGCCTTGCAACTTCCCCTTGACAGAAACTCTAGGCTCCAGAGTACACAGCAAAATGACAGCCTTTTAAAAAACGTGCAGACAGTTCTCATGTCTCCGTCACTAGGCTTTTTCTTCTCCAGATGAAATACTGGCTTCTCCTTAGCAAAGTCAGTTCTGCAACGTGCGTTACCACATTGTCTCAGGAATTCTCTCAAGAGCACTGCTGTACAGAGACCGTTCCTGATGCTCTCAGATGAGGAAAGCTGGGTTCAGAGAAACAATCGCTCCAAGGGGCCCCAGCTGCAGTAAAATGGAGACTGGAACACTGAACCACTGATTTTAGCTTCTATTCTGCACATGCAGCAATGTCCCCAAAGACATGCTCTGGCAGCATAGTGGTTACGAATCGGGCTTAAGGTCAGCAGTTCGAAACTACCATCCGCTCCGCGGGAGAAAGATGAGGCTTTCTACTCCCGTAAAAATTTACACCCTCGGAAACCCTGTACAGGGTCGCTATGGGTCGGAACTGACTCGACGGCACTTAACAACAACAACAACAAATATATATATATATTCCTTCGGTTTGGGTAATCTTCACCTCAAATCCGGAGCCCGATATCATCTTTGTTCTCAGTAACACCTCCTGACACCTCTTGGGTTTTCTCTGCCTGCCTCTGACCTCCCAGGTAATGACTGGTTTCTATCCCCCAAGCAGTGGCTGCCTGTTGGAACTGGCAATTATATATATAACTTTATGACCTCTGCCCCATATTTGATTAGCCATTGGTAGGGACCTTACTCAGTCCAAATAGAATTCTCCATTGAGATTTAATTTTTTTTTTCTTAATTCAATTATAAATTTGAGAGAGTCCAGCCTTCTCTGGTGGTTGGGATTCTAAGTTTAGAAGGGAGACGTGCTGGTAACAACCAGCTCTTGTGGAAAAGCTGGCCTACAAAGACTGAGGAGAAAGACAATATGCCTGAGAAGCAAAGTTGTACAGAGCAGAAAGACAGTGTGAGAGAGAGAGCAGAGGTGAGACTCTGCCCCTAAGCATAGGCAGATAGTTGACATGGAGTTGACTCTCACTCATGCAGACCACCTCTGTCATTGTAGAGCTGTGCTCTCTCTATAGGTTTTCAATGCCTGATGGCTTGGAATTAGATCATTAAGCCATTTTTCTTACAGGCCTCAAGGTGAACTCAAACATCCAGTATTTTGGTTACCATTAATCTTTGCACCACCCAGAGTTCCTCTTGCTAAGTCTTAAAATTCAGCCTGGTCCCACTGTTGGAATGTTTACCATTTGCTTTTCTTTAGCATAGCGGAAGTTGGGTTTCTTTCACTAATAAGCACTGGACTGCAAGGTTGGTTTGAACTGCAAGGTTGGTGGTTCAAACTCACCAGTGCTCCTCAGAAATCTTTTGAGTCAGAACCGACTCAATAGAACTTAACAACACGAAGAAGACCAAAGTAGGCTATTTTATGCAACAGATGCTAAACGGTGAAAAGAATGGTGTTCTGGTGGAGTGGGTGCAGTCAGAATACTAGGGAGTTAGCTTGGTCTTCATTACAGCATAGCTCAAGCTGTTGGTTTAATTACTGCCTGTAATCACTTGGGATTCAGATCATATGCTCACAAAGTCTGTATCTTTAGGCAACTTGGTTTAAAAATGTCACGATATTGACTGTTTCCGTTACTCCTGCCCTTCAATAAGGTAAGTTCTATTATGAATTGAATTGTGTACTTCAAAAACATGTGTTAGAAATCCTAACCTCTACAATCCCAGGTGAGAAAAGGCTGTTTTTTGTTATGTAAGTGAGATAGGATTTGTGTAGGGTGTGCCTTGACTGACTCTCTTTTGTGATAGCAAGAGATTAATAAAGTAAGGTTAATAAATCAAGAGATTAATAAGGTAAGGTTAATAAAGCAAGAGATTAATAAAGTAGGCAACATAAGAAGAAATGGGTAGAGACAGTGGCCAAACCACATGGAGATCACCAAAGAGCCAAGGAACAAGGAACTTCCCCAGAATCCCTAGAGAGAAAGACTTCTCCTAGACCCATCAGCCTGAATTCAGACTACTAGACTACTAGAGGAGGCCTGGTGTGGCACTGTAGGATAAGCACTGGACTGCTAACTGAAAGATTGGCAGTTCAAACCCACCAAGTGCTGTTTGGAAATCCTACACAGCATCTCTATGAATCAGAACTAACTTAATGGCACTTAATAGCAACAAGGCCACTAAACCGTGAAAGAATACATTTGTTTGTTAAAGCCATTGGCTTCTGATGCATCAGTTACAACAGTATCAGGTAATGAAGACAGAATTTGATGTAAAAGTAGGGGTGCTGCTGTAAAAAATTCCTAAAATGTGGAAGTGATTCTAAAATTGGAAAATTCTTAGAGGATGGAAGAGTTGTTTTTATACCTTTACACTGTGAATTTACAGAGCAATCAGTTAACCACTCAGCAATTCATATTGTTAGATTCTTTTCATGGATTGCACTCCCCACAGTAAAACATCACTTATACCACGTTTTCCCTGTGTCTCACTTTTATTACTCCTTATTGCCTAACCTCTCAGAACGTTGTCTCTGAGCAAATGTCTCACTTTTGATCTAAAATGGTTTCATATTCTAAGGTGTGCATGCCTAAATAGTTTTATGATGTTGTTAAATGTCGTGGAGTCAGGTTCAACTATAGGGCTTCTGAAGCGGCCCTGGTGAGTCTGAAATGCAGATCTTGTAATGTGAACATACTTGACAGTTTTTGACACCAGTTATAGAATTTTGCTCTAAATATGGACATTAACTGTACATCTGGTGAGACTGTCAATGAAAATGATGGACATGTGATTGGACATTGGAGAAAGAGTGATTCTTTTAATGCAGTGGCAAATAAGTTTTCATAATTATATTCAAGTGCTTGATGGATGGTGGAATTTGTAAGTGATGGCCTTGGTATCTGGCTGATGAGATAATGAAGTAGGATCTTAGGGAGTCATGTGGTTTCTCCTTCACCATTTATAGTATAGTGTGTGTGTGAGGAGAGAGGTGGATTTAAAAATGAAAACAAAACCTAGATATTTGGATATATGCCTTAGAATTTTCACAAGAGATGTGACTATACAATATTTTGTTAAAGAGATCAAGTCTGTGACTGATGGCTCTAACCAATGACCACAGCAGAAAAGCCATCAGCTTAGACCTGAAAGGGACAGGGACAAAATGAAAGTTGATAATGCTGTCTGTAACTTGGAATTCTACAGGCATAAAACACCAAAGGAACTATATCTGCCGTTCTTCTAGAAAAGAAATGAAAATAATCATCCCTGGAATAGTTCAGAGATGACCAGAACTCTTGGAAGTTCAGCAGGAATCAGAGTTGCCTCCATCAGAAAGCATGGGACCTTGGCCTCCAAGAGTCAAGGAGGAGAGTCACAGCCTCCTAGGTATTGGTATCAGATCTTCACCACACAGTTCTTGAGGGGGAGCTGCCATTCAATTGGTCTAAGAGGATGGGACTGCTATACTCAAGGGACTGAAGAATGAGGTCTGCTGGGGCTGAAGGCTGCTCAGATGGACTAAGAGATGGGGTTACTCAAAGCCAAGAGGAACTGTGAGAGTCCAAACCAATGGGCCTGGGATACGGTCCTGAAGCTCAGGGCTGAGAGACACGCACCTAAAATCCAGAACGCATGGCCAGTATCCAGATCCTATAGGCATGGCCAATGCCTACATAGCCTCAGAGAACAAAGGGTTATTTTCAAGGTTTGATAGCTGATGTAAATTGTTCCACTGGGTTTTGGACTTGCTTGGTGTCCACTGTTCCTTATTTATTGCTATTTTTTATACCATTTGTAATGAAAATGTCTACATTTACTTGTTCCACCACTGTGTTTTGGAAGCAGATAGTCTCTATTCTAGATATCACACACAGGTTCTCAGATGAAGAATATTGCCAGGGTGGAATACGTCTGATGTCACACTCATATTTGATTTAAATGATTCAATAGGTAAGATTTTGGACTTGAAGTTGAATTGGGACTTTTGGGATGATGTGATGGACTGGATATGTTTTGTGTGCAGTAACAATATACATTTTGAGGGGGTAAAAGGATGGACTGTTATGTGTTGTAAATACTGACCTCTATGCATGTGGTTGAAGTCCTGTTGTGGCATTGTGGGTCAAGGCACTGGACCGCAAAGTCATTTGAAGCAGAAGGTCAGCAGTTCAAGCTCACCAGTCGCTCCTCAGAAACCCTGTACAGGGTCGCTATGGGTCAGTGCAAACGGAAAAACAACAGCACACTTTCTACACATAATGTTGTTGTTGTTAAGTGTTATCGAGTTGGTTCTGACTCATAACAATCCTGGACAGTGCTTCCAAGGAGCAGCTGGTGGGTTTGAAATGCCACCTTGCTGTTCAAACCTACTTTGTAGTCCTGTGCTTATCCTACAGTGCCACATCAGAACTCCTGTACATAAAAATGGCTAGGTGGTGGTGGCATCCAACCTCTAACTTCACAAGGAGGAAGAGAAGTATGACCAGCCTCAATAACCTAAGACCTGGTCCTCTGAGGTGAGGATCAGACATAATTCCTTTCTCCCATCTTTACTGACCCTGGTGTCAGTCCCTCACCCAGCTCCCCCCGGCTTCTCTACTGCGTCTGAAACTCCTTGAAATGACCACACAGAACTCATAGAGCACACTTATGATTCGGCTGTTTATTAGGTGTCTTGGTGTGGCGCCATAGGATAAGCAGTGAACTACTAACCTCAAGGTTGATGGTTCAAACCCAACAGCTGCTTCTTGAAAACTCTGTACAGGGACACTGTGACTCGGAAACAACCCTACGGTATTTAACAAAAACAATATACACACACATATATGTGTACATACATACACTAAGGAGTGCTGACGTGGTGCTATAGGGTAAACACTGGACTGCTAACTACAAGGCTGGCAGTTCAAACCCACCACATTATATATAGCATTTATACGGCTATGGGGGTGCTGTGCTGTGGAGCCGGCTCTAACTCATAGCAACCCTGCATAGGGTTCTAAGTCTGTGAATCTTTACGGGAGTGGAAGCCTCATCTTTCTCCCATGGAGTGACAGGTAGTTTCAAATTGCTGACCCTGAGGTTAGCAGCCAACTAGTAACCACTACACTACATATATATATAGTTTCCAGGGAGGAGTTGGTGGGTTTGAACTGCCACCCTTGTAGCTCACAGACCAGTGCTGATCCTACAGCATCACACCAGGAAGTCCAATAAGTCAGGTAAATGGAATATTTTCCTATAATTGAAAAAAAAAACAAAAACAAAAAAAGATAATCCCTCCCAAAGCTCATGGACAAGGACATAGCCACAGAGGGCTAGAGCTAAGATTGAAACATCCAGCTGATACGAAGTGAGGGGAGATGCACAAGAACACCCAAATTTGCAGATAGTACCCATTTGACCTAGCCTCGATGGTTTGATAATCAGAAATTGACTAGAGAAAGATAAAAAAAATTTGATAAAGGAAACAAGTATAAATTGCTACAATTTGATGAACTTCATCTATACTTATGGATGTAGTAGCTCGCAAGACCAACTGAGAGAGAAAGACTCTTCACGTCAAGGATCAATCCTATCCAGTGTATACACAAGGTTAATAGGGATGGGCAATTTAGACATTGGCTACCTAAAAGAAGGGGCTATAAAGGCATGAAGTAGCTGGCTTACAAGTTTTGAAGAGGGAGTTCAGTTTCAGAATGTGTGGGGGGAGGTAGAATCTCCACTAAATAGTTTTCATCTTGTCAAGATGGGTCTGGTGAAAGGAGATGGGGATAAGATTCCTATGATTGAATAGTGAGTAATTGTTATCATGACTAATTA
The DNA here is from genome assembly GCF_000296735.1 of Chrysochloris asiatica. Taxonomy (NCBI): domain Eukaryota; kingdom Metazoa; phylum Chordata; class Mammalia; order Afrosoricida; family Chrysochloridae; genus Chrysochloris; species Chrysochloris asiatica. The sequence goes on along the minus strand of NW_006408666.1, from coordinate 7,103,260 downwards.
GGATTGTCACAATTGTAAAGGTAAAGGTTGTACAACAAAAAGGGGGGAGTAGTTAATCTTACATTCCAGGATCAGAGAACCCTAGCACCATCAATAGAGAAGAGCATGAGCAGAATATGGGACCCTAACCAGAGAAGAAGCAACACCAAAGATGGAGGTAAAGTTGATAGCATTGAAAGATAGAGCAGCTGAGGACTCTAGACTCATGGAACGAGAAAGGCTGTGTGCTGGTGGCCAGGAGGCTGGCTTGAAGAATGTGCCTTTTGGCTGTTTAAATGTTTATATATTCCTGCATCTTTTTGTGTACATCAAAACAAAGCAAAACAAAAAACAGAGGGAATAGAAGCAAACACAGTTAACTGATGATGTATGGAGGGAATTATAATCATTGCAATGAAATAAGATACAATAGGTTGAGTGCAAAACCAGAGTTCTCCCATGCAAACTATCATTCAATTCACAACAAAAGCTTAAAAAACAAACCAAAAAAACCCCACAAGAATCAACTGAAGTCCTTTTCTCATCCCTAGGTAGTACAAGCCATTTCTCATCCTTAGGTAGTACAAGCCATTTCTCATCCCTAGGTTGTACAAGCCATTTCTCATCCCTAGGTAGTACAAGTACTCAGCTGCTAAAGGAGAGGCGGGTGTCCAAGGGCACCTCAGAAGAAATGCCTGTTGATCCGTTGATGTTGTTGTTGTTGTTGTTAGGTGCCATTGAGTCTATACTGACTCATGAAGAACAGAATGAAATACTGCCTGGGTTCTTTACCAACTTGAGCCCAATGCTGTTGCCATCTCGTGTGCGAATCCATCTCGTAGGGAGTCTTCCTCTTTTTTCGGTGACCCTCCACTGTACCAAGCATAATGTCTTTCTTCAGGGACTGGTCTGTCCTGATATATGTCTGAAGTATGAGAGATGAAGTCTGGCCATCCTGGCTTCCAAAGAGCATTCTGGTTGTGCTTCTTCCAACACAGAGCTGTTGGTTCTTTTGGCAGCCCTTGGCACTTTCAATATTCTCCTCCAACACCATAACTCAAATACATCAATTCTTCTACAGTCTTCCTCATTCACTGTCCAAATTTCACATGCATATGTGGTTATTGAAAATACCATGGCTTGGGTCGGACACACTTTAGTCCTCAAGCTGACATCTTTGCTTTTGACCTACTTCTGACAATTCAGCTGTTGAAAATCTTATGAAGCGTAATTCTACTCTAACACACTTGGTGTCTCCACATGTCAAAAGAAACTCAATGGCAATTGGCTTTGGTTTTTGGTTTGAAGAGCTTTTAAACATTATCAACACTGAATCCCAATTCTCAGAGATTCTAATTTAATTGCACTGAGCTGGAACCTAGCTATTTGTGATTTTTCTGAGAACTCTCCAGAGAATTCCAACTATGGTGAAGCACCACAGCTACACAGGAAGGCTACATTTTGGTTCTGTCTGCTTCAAAGCCTTCAGTTGAATTAGTCTGAAGCTTGGCGACTTTGCCAGGGCCGCTTTCCAGCTGTGGCTGACAGCATCATTCCCTGGGGAACAGCTCACCAAAGATTGCCTTCCCAGTCTGGTAAAGTGGCTGGGAGACTGGAGTGATTCCTGACCCATTGCTTCCCCCACAATCGGAAGCAGAGCTGTCTGAGCGGCAGTGCCAACTCAGCTGTGCACATAGATGAGAATGTTTAGGGGGGAAATGCTCCCCAGTAATGACTCTCAATGACAAACTTAGGCCCCTCGGAAAAACTATGCTTTTCCTGTTATACTATTCAAATTCAAGCGTGGTAAATATTCTAATCAATATTGCTTCAGCAGTTCTCAAGAGAAGAGATTTTAAAAGAAAAAAAATCTCTCTTTAGTCTTTTAATACTCTACATATTCTAATACAGCAGAGGAAAGCAGGAAATTAAAAAAAAATGTATTATTGTCTTGTTTTGCTTTCTTTTGAAAAATAATTGCCTAAAATTCATATTGAAAATACCCAATTTATTTACTTATTTCAAATACAAACTCTTCATTCCCTATCTGCACATCCTTTCACCGAACACACACACTGCAGAGCTTCAAAAGCAGCCATCACAGTTCTACCTCGGCCCTCCTCTTCACTGGACCCTAACCTAGTCCTACACATGCCAGCCATCCTCCCACAAGGGCTGGATCTAGGCTGTTCCTAGCACTTGCTTTGAGCACATGACCTGTGCTAGGTTCAGGCCAAGTTCACAGGAAGCTTGGAAGCTTCTGCTTTTGCCTTTGTGGAACTGGATTGCTAACAAGGGCAACCACCTTCTCTGGTTGGAGAGATGCCATGTGGAAAATACCACATGGTCTTAGAGGATGCAATACCACCTAGACTGAAACAGGGCAGAGAGCGAGGTTCCTTGTTCCAAGTACCAATAACCAGTTGGGTGCAAGCAGCCATCTTGGACCTTCCAGTCCATTCCCTGAGAAGTCCCTGTGAGTAACCGTGGAGCAAAAATCTGTTCCGGTCACCCACAGGGCCTCGGAAAGTCAGTGTATTTTCTATGCCACCACACTAAGTCCTGACGTGATGCTGTAGGGTAAGCACTCGACTATAAGGTCAGTTTGAACTGCAAAATTGGCAGTTCAAACTTACCAACCGCCACTCAGAAACTTTATACAGGGTTGCTGAGTCGGAATCGACTGAACAGCACTTAACAACAACAAAACCAATACTTGTCACTACATTTTAGAGGGACTCCCTGGTGTGGCACTGTAGATCAGCACAGGACTGAGAACCACAAGTTGGCAGTTCAAACCCACCAAACTGCTTCTTAGAAACCCTATAGAGGGTTGCTATGAGTTAGAACCAAGTGGAGGGCACTTAACAACAACATTTCAGAGCAGTTGGTTTCGTAGCAGTAGCTGAAACACAGTGTCCGTGGCTTCAGAAGAGCTGGCAATCCGGCGGGCACTCCCAATCACAGCTTTCAGCCAGGGCTCACTTGGACTTTGTCTCCAATAGTTCCATGAGTGTTTTCCTTAAGAAACATGGTTCTTGGTGCACATAAGAATGCACACCACCCCTACCAATAGTGCTAACAATGAAATTCATATACAAAGGGCTTCAAAAAGTTGATGGAAAAATTCCGTTATCTTTTCAGTCCATCTCTCCTTGAACTTTTTGAAGCCCCTTCCTATTGTGGCCTCTTTTGCTTTTTGGCTGATTTGAGAAGCATATTTAGAAATTATGTTACAGAATGAAGGAAAGTTTAATTCAGAGAGGAGCAGCAGAGAGGTGGTGGTGAGGGCCGAGAAGTAGGTTCTAACTCAGAGCCACTCTCTCTGTACAGGGTTTCTGAGGCTGCAAATCTTTATGGGAGCAGAAAGCCTCATCTTTCTCCTGTGGGATAGCTGGTAGTTTTGAACTGCTGACCCTGAGGTTCACAGCCCCTTTCATAACTACTATGCTACCAGAGCTCCTTGCCATGAAATACAGAGATGAGAGAAAGCAAACTTGTTTCGAACTTCAAACATGTGATGATGTAAGAGTAAAATTAATACTCATGCTTTTGCTGAAGTGTCTCAAACTGAGCGCTGTGGATTACTCTAGGCCATTAATAACCAGGACCAGCTTGAAATAACCATGGCAACAAGCAGCAGCTAAGTACAGTATAATCACTCTGATTACCATAGAATTAGCACAAAACAAATGTTTATTCTTTTCCTAAATAGATGTATTATGATGATGATAATAGCTTCCTATTTATCCCAGGATTCCTACCAGCTTCCCATCACCACTCCTGTTCTGAACAATGGGAAGTGATACCTTTACTGGACATTTTGTTTCTGGAGAGCCAAGGAGAGGCCAGAGGGGAATGGGTGGTAGCTGACCTTTTACTTCCCTTTCCTTCTCTTCTCAGTGCAGTGCACCAGGAGACTTTCCACACACAGTGATTCATTGATCACCGTCTGGACACTAGAAAGGGGATGCTAACCTTTAAGAATGCGCCTAGAAGCTTCAAATGATAACATCCATCTTGAATTGCATATTAATTAGGATCCTGTCATTTTGGTATCCACAGAGCATTGGTTCCAAAGCCCATCCACTCCAGGTATAGATGCTCTGGGCCAGGTAGACACAACCAAACACCCTGGTGTTAACAGCCTATGTCTCTGCTTTGTATGCACCTGACAAAGACATGGCCAGCCTAGATGTGACGAGACAAGCAAGTAGAGGCAGAAGTCTAGTCGCAGCCTCTCTGCTTGTCGGGCCTTTCGAGGCATGACGACAGCTGGCACTCGGCCGTTCCCCAAACCTCCTCTCACAGTAGCCATCAGCACGCTTCCACACGCAATTGAAGTAATTAGCTGCCGTGCGGCTGATGTACCCCGCAGAGGACTGGTGGCTCGTCTGACACATCTGGGCGCTGAAAGTAATTGAAACAGCTGCTTCCGCCCATATGGCAGCCAAAGCTGGTGGTGAAAAGTCTGCTCCCTGGCCTGCACCAACCGCGGGCAAATTAGCCGTCATTAATCCCCAGATCTGACCAGCATACGAGGAGCCTCTAATCGAGACAGCTGGGGAGATGGGGGATGAGAAGGAAAGTCCCTGAAAGATTTCTAAATGGCATCCCAGGTCAAACCCAGAAAACACACAGACTCACAGAAACAAGAGTGGCTTCCTGTGCACACTGTACCCACCCCTTCCTGGTGAGCATCGTCTGTGCCTGCTGAGAGTCTTCCTTCCTTAAACGCTTCGAAAATAGCACGGCAGGCACTTACTACAAGTGTCACACTGCTCTGCGCAAGCCTGGCGTCCTGTACTTATAAATAGCTGCTTATGGAGAAAGTGAGAACGGGACGGTTGTGTGTGTGTGTGTTGGGAGGGTGGGTGGTGCTCTCCCACCGAAGTCTAGAGAAGTATAGTTATGAGAGTCTTCTCTGACAAGGTGGGGACCACACCTGGGTCAGGCTTTGCTTCTCAGAGATGGCATGATGGTTCAGGAGGTGATTTGTCTCTAGCTCCCTGCCTCAGGTGGGCAGCCTTTGTGTGGGACTGTGATACGGAATTCCAATTAGCTGAAGACCAAAGTGGTTGGCAATCTTGTGGACATCATAACAGTACTGTGTTCTGCTCTGCATGGGGTCGCTATGGGTCGGTACCTACTAGATGGCACCTAACAATAACAACAACAACAACTGTGTGTCTTGGGGATTTCAGTGTCTGAGTGTTCACCCCCAGACTGTGGAGACTTTCTTTGAGACACCTCTAGTTAGATGGAAACCTCCGACATTTGAATAACAATCAAACTGTTGCAAATGGGCCTTGCACATAGGAGGCCAGCAGGCATCTGGTGGGTAAAGGAAGCGCCCTGTTACTTTAATGACTGATTACAGGGTAAGTGTACAACTTCAACTCCATGGTGTAGGATGAGGACAGGAGGCTGTCTCATTCACAGCCTGCAACTCATACTATTGTTCAGATGGCTCCTTATTATTCTTGACAAGGATCCATATGTTCAACAAGCAGTGTGGTGCATCTGGGCTGGTGCGCTGTGTTGAGGAGCTGGGGGAGGAGAGGAGGGGGGAAGTGTAATCACAAATATGTCAGAGACTGGTGTGGGATGACTGGGGTGTTTGTGTGTCTGTATACAAACCCCTGAGATCCGAGAGAGGGTTTGTGAGAAAGTTCAGACATGGGAATGTTCAGTTCTTTGAGAAACGGAAATTTCTATGGGGAATTAGATTGATTAAGGAAGTGTAGCTGCTGTCAATTCTTTCTCAATTGTTCTGCTTCCTGATGTGACCTCTGAGTGTGGTCAGAAATGCCGTTCTTGTGACAGACACTCTTGTCTCTACTTTGGAGGTCAGTTCGCCCCTTCTCTGGTACCAGTGTGAAATGGTGCCGTTCACTTTGCTGGACACAGCCTGTACTTCTTCCTTATTGTTGCTCTTGTTGCATTAAAATTTGAGGTTGTCAACAAGAGATGCAAGCTACCTGCTCAGAGAGTACATAGAACAATACCCTACTCACATTTTGTAGCGACAGAGTGAGATCAGCTTCAGTCGGCATGGCACAAGTGAGACCACCCAGTGCAGACATTTCACAAGTACCCCTCCCTGTCAGGAACAGAACTGAAGGAAGAGGTGAGAAAGTTACTGTGTGGCTAGAAAAAGGAGCTCTGGTAGTGTAGTGGTTACAAGTCAGTCTGCTAACCTCAAGGTCAGCAGTTCGAAACTACCAGTTGTTCCCTTGGAGAAAGATGAGGCTTTAAAGATTTACAGCCTTGGGAACCCTATGTAGGGTCTCTATGAGTCGGAACCGACTCCACGGCACACTACCACCACCACCAGAACAGGGAAGAAGGCTTCTCTGTGAAGGAGAAGAGAGAACTTTCTGGGTCCAAGTCCTCTGCTTAGGTAGTCTAAATGGAAGCCATTAAGGTTTTATTGATTCCCATGGTTTGGAATCAGTTTGATGGCAATCGATTTTGGTTTACCAAATACTGTTCTACAGTGAATGGTGATACATTGTGAACAATTCCTTATCCTGATAGAACTTGCCATCTGGTTTGTTTGAGGGAAGCCAAGCAAGACAGTAGCGTAGTGGTTATGATTCAGGCTGCGAACAGCAAGGTTAGCAGATTGAAACTACCAGCTGTTCTGTGGGAGAAAGATGAGGCTTTCTGCCCCCGTAAAAATTTACAGCCTCAGAAACCCTGTACAGAGTCGCTATGAGTTAGAACTGACTCCACGGTACATAACAACAACAACAAAGCAAGACATAAGTAAGCAGAATGCATGTATTGTATCCAGTAGTTGTATGACATGGAGGAGTAGAGCCAGAAGGAGGAAAGGCTGTGTTAATCCACTGGGCAGTCCTTGGGAACCCCATACAAGGTTGCTGTGAGTCAGAGCAGACTGGAAGAAGGCACTCAACAACAATAGGGGTGTTAGGGAAGACCTCCTTGAGAACTTGACATTTTAATAAAGACCTGAGAGAGGAGAGAGAAAGCTTCATTTGAATGTATCCTGCATGGGAGAAGCTTCCGGGAGGGAGGAGCATGCTGGAAGGCCTTGAGAAAGATCTTGTGTAGCAGATTTGCCTAACGCAATAGCCATTCGATCTCTTGACTGCTATATCCCTGAGTGTTGATGGTTGATCTTGGCAAAATGAAGCCTTTGACCACTTCCATCTTTTCTCCATTTATTGTGATGTTAATTATTGGTCCAGTGGTGAAGGTTTTTGTTTTCTTTACATTGAGGTGCAGTCCATGTCAAAGGCTGTGATCTCTGATTTTCATCAGTAAGTATTTTAAATTGTATTTTAAGTTACAAGTTTTTATATCATCTGCATATCACAGGTTACTAATGAGTCTTCCTCCAATCCTGAGGCCATGTTTTTCTTCAAATAGTTCAGCTTTTTGGATTATTCACTCAGCATACAGATTGAATAAATATAGTGAAAGAATACAACCCTGTCACACACCTTTCCTAATTTTAAGCCATTGGGTGTTCCCTTGTCCTGTTTGAACAACTGCCTCTTGGCCTATGTACAGGCTTCTCATTAGTACAATGAAGTGTTCTGGAATACTCATACTTCACAATGTTGTGCAGAGCTGGTCATAAGCCACATAACAGAAAGCTTTTGCATAGTCAACAAAGCACAGGTAAACATCTAAAATTCTCATGTTGTTGTTAAGGGCCATTGAGTCAGTCTCAACTCATAACAACTTTTTGTAGGGTTTCCAAGAAGTGGCTGGTGAATTTGAACCATTAACCTTGCCATTCAAACTGACCTCTGACTCTAAAACTGCCATGAGACTCAGAAATTCCACTCTGAGATATGCATCCAAAAGATTAAAACTAAGATGTAAACAGTCATAGATACACCCGTGATCATCATAGTATTACTCACCATCCCCCAAACTGGAAAAAGTAACAATGATCCTCAGTGCTGAAAGGAAAAAAACAATGTGGTTTATACAGGTAGTGGGAGATGATTCAATCATAAAGACAAACGAAGACCTGATGCGTGCCACTAAACAGACGGAGCTAGGGAACAGTTGCTGAGTGAAATATGACAGGCCCAGAAGGAAAACTACTGTGTGACGCCATTTATAAGAAATGAGCCATTACTCAGAATCGGTAAGTCATTAGTGGATATCAGGGGAAGAAGGCAAGGGGAAAGGAGTGAGTTCTGCTTAGAACACATTGAAGGTATATTGACGGTCATAGGGTAATTTGATAAAAGATAGTAGGAATGACTGTACAATTTGAAGACTGTAATCAAGATCACTAAGTGTACAGTGTAAAAACTGGTGAAGTCTAATATACTTTGTGCATGGTCAGCAGTTCAACCTCACCAGCCACAGCCTACTAGCAACAGCTCAAGTTCTGAAGTTAACTTGTATCCATTTGCAACCCTGATCTGCAATTCCTACTGAACGTACCAGTAGTTCTAGAGGCCGCCACTCCTCTAGCACTCCTCTGTCTGTCTGTCACACTGTGGTGGCGAAAGTCCTGCCGTGACGCTGGAAGCCGGGACACCAGTGCCTCAAATTCCAGCAGCAAAACCCGTGGTGGACACGTGTCAACAGAGCTTCTAGATTAGGACACACCATGAAAAAGGAGAGGCAGAGCACTTCTGAATGGTTGTTGTTGTTATGTGCCGTCGAGTCGGTTCCGACTCATAGTGACCCTGTACAGGGTTTCCGAGGCTGTAAGTCTTTACGGGAGCAAAAAGCCTCCTCTTTCTCCCGCGGAGTGGCTGGTAGTTTCGAACAGCTTACCTTAAGGTTCGCAGCCCGATTCGTAACCAAGTTTATGGATAGCCGTGAAATATTGTCACATACAGGTTAGAGGAGCCCTACTTGGTGCTATGGTTTAATACATTGAACTTCAAGGCCAGTTTGAACTGCAAACCTGAAGAAGGATATCATGTCTGGTAAAATGGAAGGTTGGCGGTTCAAGCTCACCAGCCACACCATAGAAACTCTATACAGGGTAGCTATGGGTTGGAACAGACTCAATGGTGCTTAACAGCAACAACATAGTGCCAGAAGATGTGTCCCTCAGTTCAGAAGGCTCTCACACTACTACTGGAGAACAGCTGCTTCCTCAAAGTAGAGCTGATTTTAATGATGTGGATGGTGTTAAGCTTTCAGGATCTTCATTTGCCGAAGGGAGCACAACTCAAAATGGGAAGACACGCCTACAGACATTCATCAATAATCCTAAACCGGAAGGGATGCAGCATGAACCTGGGAAAATTAGAAGTTGCCAAAAATGAAATGGAATGCATAAAGATCAATATACTAGGCATTAGTGGGCCGAAACGGACTGGTATTGACCATTTTGAATCAGACAATCATACAAAATACTACACCAGGAATGACAAATTGGAAAGGACTGATGTCACATTCGTCGTCAAAAAGAGCATTTCAGGATCTATCCTGAAGTACAACGCTGTCTGTGATAGGACAATATCCATAGGTCTAAAAGGAAGACCAGTTAATACCACTGTTATTCAAACTTACAAAACAACAACAAAAGTCAATGATGATGAATTTGACGAAGTGAAATGGAACAAACATGCAATTAAGTTGATAATTGCTGATGACTGGAACGGGCAAGTTGGAAACAAAGAGGAAGGATCAGTATTTGGAAAACATGGCCTCATTGAGAGAAACGATGATGGAGATTGCCTAACAGAATTTTCAGTGACTGACTCATTGTATATACCTTTTTCAAAAATGTAAAAATGTAGCTTATACACACGGACCTCACCAGATGGAAAACACAGGAAAGAAACTGACTCCATCTGTTGGAAGAGACGATGGAGAAGCTCAATATCATCAGACAAAACAAGGTCGGTGCCCAGCTACTGACCAGACGGCCACTTGATCATATGCATGTTCAGGCTGAAGATGAAGAAATTGAAACAACTCCACGAGAGCCAAAATATGACCATGGATACATTTCACCTGAATTTAGAGACCTTCTCAAGGTCAGATTTGTTGCATTAGACACTAATGACAGAAGACCAGAAGAACTGTAGTATGATATCTATGACATAATGCAGGAAGAAAGCAAAAAGTCATTAAAAACACAGAAAAGAACGAAAAGGCCAAATGGATATCAGAAAAGACTCCAAAACTTGCTTTTGCACCCACAAAAGCTAAAGCAACTGAGATAAATGATAAAGTAAAAGAGTTTAATAGCAAATGTCAAAGGGCAGCTTGAGAAAATAAAGTATTATAATGGAATGTTCAAAGTTGTAGTGTAAGAAACCAAGAAAAGAACATGCTCAGCCTTTCTCAAACTTAGAGAACTGAACAAAAATTCAAGCCTTGGATTGTAATACTGCAGAATTCTATGAACAAAGTATTAAATGTTGCAGGAAGCATTAAAAGAAGGAAGGCATACACAGAGACACTGTACCGAAAGAAATATGTTTATGCTCAACTATTTCAAGAGGTCGCCTCTGATCAGAACTCATGATACAGAGGGAAAAAAATCCCTCTGTATCATGCACTGAAGGCATTGGCAAAGAACAAGACTCTGAGAATCAGTGGGATACAAATTGAAATCTGTCAACAAACTGATACAACACTGGAGATAGTCATTCATCTATGCCAAGAAATTTGGAAGACAACTACCTGGCCAACTGACTGGAAGAGTTTCATATTTATTCCCATTCCAAAGAAAAGTAACAAAACGGAATGTAGAAAACATCTAAAAATATCATTAATATCACATGCAAGTGAAATTTTGCTGAAGATTATTCAAAAGTGGTTACAGCAGTACATCCACAGAGAGCTCCCAGAAATTCAAGGGGAAAATATTCCAATCACACACAAATTCCAATTGACTTCTCACTTTTGAAGCAAATATGCTGAATTTATATTTTCTGATATGCCACAGAATACATCCAATTGTTCTACAATGTCACCTCCCAAAAGCCAAAGATTTGGGGGAGAGACCAAGAGGGTCACCTCTTAAGTTCTAATGAACTAGCTAAGTCTAGCCTATATTCTATATTCTTTTCTCAGAACACTGTTTAATGGGCCCCAACATTTCCACAGTAAATTAAGCAGGACAATGATTATGTCTTCTGGTCTTCCCAAGCCACTAAAATGCTGGAGTAGTGTGGGGTTCTGTGCAGAAGTGGGGACAAGGACCACTCTACAATCTGTTATTAAGAAGTGTGCTCTTCAATGCGGGACCCTATCCAGAGAAGCAGCAATACCAAAGATGCAGGCAGAGATGGGGACATGGAGAGAGGGAGCAGCTGGGGACTCTAGATTCATGGGAAGAGAGGGACTGAGAGCTGGCGGTCAGGAGGCAGGCTTGTAGTATGTGCCCTGTGGTGATTTAAATTATCATATATGCCTGAGTGTTTACCAAAAAAAAAAAAAAAAAAAGCTAAAATGAATAGAGAGAAATACTGTTAACTGATAGTACATGGAGGGGATTAATGGTTCATAATCATTGTAATGAAACAAAGTATATGATTTGTTGAATGTAAAACTGAGATCTGCCCTGTAAACTTTCACTCAATTCACAATAAAAACTTAAAAACAAAAAATAAGTGTGCTCTTGGTTAATTAGCTATAACCTATGGAAATTAATTCAGACTCAAACTCAGTGCTATCAGGTCACTTTGGACTCAGAGAGAGCCTGTGTGGGGTTTCTGAAACTGAGTCTTTCTGGGAGTAGACAGCCTTGTCTTTCTCCCGTGGAGGGGCTGGTGGTTGTAAGCTGGCAACCTTGTCGTTAGCAGTCCAACACGTACCTACAGCACCACTAGGAACTTGTTTTTCCTCAGTCTGCCCATAATTTACCAGGGAAAGGTTCATATATGTTGTTGTTGTTGTTAAGTGCTGTCAAGCCAGTTCTGTCTCATAATGACCCTGCATAGCTTTGCAAGGAGCAACTGGTGGGTTTGAAGCATGGACCTTTTGATTAATAGTCCAATGCTTACCCTACAGCATCACACCAGGACTCCCTTACATATGAATGTGTAAAACAATTATAAAATGTGACATACATTTCCATTGCCTCCGTAGCTGTCCATGCTGACACAGTGGCTGTATGTTGAGACGAGTCTGTACATGTCCCAAATCTAGAATGGATAATTTTAGTGAGATATTCATCGGATGTATAGCATTTCCTAGCTATGGGTGATTTACAAATAAGCCTATGATGAAATTATGTAAAAAGGAAGTGGACCTAAGTTAAATGGGGAAACTAGAGCTCAAGGATGGGCATTCTGCTCTAGTGGTGGACACGAGTGAAGGCTTGTATGACAGCACGCATTGGGCATCTATGAGGGACAGAACTGAGGACAACAGTCAACATGCTGAAGTTGGTAGTGAGGACAGATGGGAAGGACTTGAGTCCTTCATGTTGTGGAAGACAATACATTTCTTTCTATATAAACTCTTTTAATATAGGCCTTCTTTCCCATTCACAATTCAACTTCTTTGTGGAGACTTCAGGGTGATGTGACCCCAGAAATCTGTGGCTTTTGAAAAACTTCTTTGGAGTTTCTGATGGACAGCTAAGTTTGGTCACCAGGACTCAGGTCACTTCCAGACAGACGGACTATGCAAGTCAGGTTTGGAGAACCACAGTTCTATTAATTTTCTTGGTGTACAATAAAAATCCATCATGAACAGTGTTGTTTATAAAAGCAGAGGTTTATTGTCTCACAGTTCTTTGTTGTTGTTGTTGTTGTTGTCGTTAAGTGCTGTCGAGTCAGTTCCTACTCGTAGTGACCCAGTACAGGGTTTCCAAGGAATGGCAGGTGAGTTTGAAATGCTGACTTTTCACTTCAAATGACCCTACTGTCCAGTGCTTATCTTATAGCGCCACACCAGGACTTCTGCTAATTCCAATTCAGGATATCAGCAGGGCCATGAAGAATCTATGGGAAGATTCTTTGCTGTCTCTTAGTCACTGGAAGCCCCAGGCATTCTGTGACTTGTAGCTACAATGTAACTACAACTGCAAGACCACCTTTTCTTTTGGACACTTCTTTTTTAAAGCACATCATTAATATTTTATTAGGACCTACCCTCCTTCAATATATCCTAATGCTAACTAACTGGTTATGTCTTCAAAGACACAACTTCCAAACCAGGCCATATGGTGTCATTTTCTATTGATCTTTCTTAAGTATGTGACCAAATGCTTGTTAAGTTCTATTAAGTCAGTTCTGACTCATAGTGACCCTGTAGAGAGTTTCCAAGGAGTGGCTGGTGAGTTGAACCACCCACCTTGTAGTTCAAATTGACCTTGCAGTCCAGTGCTTTATTCCACAGTGCCATAAGTATGTGAGTCTAAGTTTGCTGCTCTTACTTTAAGGAAGTTTCTTGTTGTAGTTCTAAGAGTTATTAGTTCATTCTTTTGACAGCCCATGGTCTCTCTATATTATTTGTCAACACCAGAGTTTGAATGCATCCATTTTTCTGTCTTCCTGTTTCAATATCCACATTTTTAATGCATATGAGATGACTGAAAAATCCATGGCTTGGATCAGATACACCTTAGTTACCATAGCGACATATGGGCTTTAAAAAATTGTGAACAGGTCTTTTATAACACGTTTACCCAAAGCAAGACACTGTTATTAACTACAAGACAACATTCAACTGTACAGATCCAAATAAACTGCATATAACATTACAAAGAATAGAAATGTCTGCACGTTTCTATTCTTTGCAGAATGCAGAAATCATTGGACAATCACTTTGATATCTCAAGCGAGTGAAGTTTTGCTAAATGTAATACAGAAATGGCTACATGCATACACTCACAGAGAACTTCCAGAGGTTCAAGCTGGATTCAGAAGAGGCCGTGGAATGAGAGATATCATTGCTGATGTCCGGTGGATCTTGGCTGAAAGCAGAGAATACCAGAAGGATGTTTACCTATGCTTTATTGACTACAAAAAGGCTATCAATTGTGGGGATCATGATAAGCTATGGACTAAGTATGAGTATTCCAGAACACTTAATTGTACTTCTGAGGAATCAGTACCGGGACCAAGAGGCAGTTGTTCGAACAGAACATGGGAACACTGAATGTTTTAAAATTAAGTAAGGTGTGCGACAAGTTTGTATTATTTCACCATACTTATTCAACCTGTATGCTAAGCAAATAATACAAGAAGTTGGGTTCTATGAAGAAAAATGTGGCATCAGGATTGGAGGAAGACTCATTAACAATCTTCGATACGCAGACGATGCAACCTTGCTTTCTGAAAGTGAAGAGGACTTGAAACATTTACTGATGAAGATCAAAGAGCACAAGCTTTGGTATGGATTACATCTCAATGTCAAGAAAGCCAAAATCCTCACCACTGGACCAATAAACAACATTCTTATCAATGGAAAAAAGATTGAAGTTGTTAAGGACTTCATT
>NW_006408666.1:7086257-7088343 GCF_000296735.1 Chrysochloris asiatica | reverse complement strand
GACATTGTTTCATTCTGCTGTGCAAAAGGTCACAATGAGTTGGTGCCGACTCAATGGCACCTAACAATAACAACAACATATTGTGGATATAATCTAGACAACTGTAATCTAATTACTCACATAAAGCAATCTAATGTACTCAGTTGGTTACTGGTAGTAATACAGGCGTTGGCTCCATCTCAAACTTCTGAGCTGTAAAGAGCAGAATGAACAGGTAGTCATGCGCACTCGGGGGGAAGACACACCACGTGAGGATTGCCTATGAGTCAAGGAACCATAACATGTTGGGGGTTATCAACAAGGAAGGCACCTGTGTGACAAAAGCTCCAACTCTAGAGGAGAAGACATTTCTGTTTTTTAAATCCACCCAGCAACAGCCTATGGTATGACAATGGTGACAGAGTCCAGTGGAATGACATGTGTAAACCCTATGACTGTGTGTCCTAGGCTGGGGCCTCCTAAGCAGAAGAGATGTTGGGAGGAAAAGAAGTCAAACAAGAAATTCCAGGGGGCAGATGTACCTGACTTCCTAATGCAAAGTGTAAATGCAGGAAATTGTCTTTTCACTAGAAATAAACTAATAAAAGGCCGTATAACACCACCACCAACACATAAAGAAAAAGATGAACAAAAAATGCTGATCCTCAGCTTATCCTCTGTTGACGGGAGGCTCAGGATGGAAACAACTTATGGATATTATTTTGGAATTTAAGGAAATTCGTTCCTAGGTAGACCCATCACAGTCTCTCTGGAAGAGGACCCTGTCGAAGTCTGAGAAAATCTGTAAGGAGGGAGAGGCAGGACTTGTCCTTTCTGGTTGTGTTGTTTGGTTCCATCTGAAGACACTCAAGTCGTAACCTTTCCTGCTCAGCTCTGATTCTATTTTCTCAATGTGACTTTTCAGAAAGCAAAATCAATAGTGAATCTGTCTTGAAATCTCTAGCTGTGATATTTTCTAAGGCTTATCAAGACTTTAAAAAAACACCAATCTATGTTCATATAAATGAACAGTTCTAAATAAAATGTGAGTATTCTCTGAAACTGGCTAAAGACAACCCTGAAATGGGTGACCCCCCTTCATGAATCAAATAATCCATGGAGGGCGACAATTCTAAGATGGGATTTGCCCAGAACAACTTCAGCAGACCTGAGCATTAGATATAACTCTTAATTAAAATAAGGAAGGAGACTGACAGACAGGCATGACTGATTAGCTTGAGTTTGTCTGAATTCCTAGATCCAGATACTCCCCTAAACCAGTTCCATGAACTGATAAAATAAACAAATGAATTAATTTAAAAATGGCTTCTGGTTGCTGAAGACCGCTCGTGATGACCTCGTATATGTCAGACTGACAGCTGGCTCCCCAGGTCTTTTCCAGGATTAGTTCTCCAGGCATTTCTTCTGAGGCATGTAAATGCACTCTTACCATAAACATTCCAGCTAGTCATCAAGCACTTAACTGTTTGTGCCCGTATGTTCAAGTGAAATTTACCGTTTACCTTATATGAGCTACGGTAGCAGAGTGGGTTCTGAGTTGGACCGCTAAATGCAAGGTCAGCCTTCCAAATCTACCAGATGCTCGGTGTATGGAAGATGAGACTTTCTGCTCCCATTAATATGTTACAGTCTGGGCAACTCTATGTAGGGTCTGTAAGCGTTGGAACCGGCTCATGGCACAGAACTACCACTGCTACCACCAGTCAATGTGGTAATACAAAACATAGACATGAAGCGTATATGCAGTCTGCATTTGGGAAAGATATATGCATTCTTTCTTTCCATCACTTCTTTAAAGACACACTATTTCCATCATCCTATGCAGTTCTTCCGTGTCGCTTTCCTGTCAGTCCCCATGCCTGATCCCAGAAATAACCAGTGTTTTGATTTCTAATCACCATTGGATAGTTTAGAATGTTCTCAAAATTCAGATAATAGAATAATTGAATAAATACTCTTTTGTGTTTTCTTTTATTTAAGATTTTGTTGTAGTTCAGACATTTTGCAGAACATAACAAGAGTTAGGTCTTTTTGCTGCTGAGTTTAACCTATTGTATAAATATACTATAATTTTGTTGTGAAGTGC
>NW_006408666.1:7078223-7084469 GCF_000296735.1 Chrysochloris asiatica | reverse complement strand
CTCCAAGTTCTCGCTGCGGCTCCAAGTTCTCGCTGCGGCTCCAAGTTCTCGCTGCGGCTCCAAGTTCTCGCTGCGGCTCCAAGTTCTTTATATAATCTGGATGTAGAAGTTCTTTATATAATCTGGATATGAGTTCTTCAACAGACACAAGAATTGCAAGTATTTTTCCAGTTTGTGGTCTATCTGCTGGTTTTCTTAATGGTTTCCTTTGATGGTTGGGAGTTTTTACCATTCATGAAGCCCAGTGACAGCAGACATTGTTGGTCTCCAGCCCACGTCCCCTTTCTTACCCGGCATGCTTATTCCACAGTTGTTGTAACTGTTGGATGCTGACATGTGTAGTTTCTGTTTCATTGACTATGCAACGATTTTGACTGTGTGTAAACATTGCAAAGAACGGGTATTTCAGAACACTTGATTCTGCTCATGAGGAAGCTGTACATAGACCAAGCGGTAGTTGAGTGAACAGAAGAAGGGGATACTGAATGATTTAAAATCCAGAAAGATGTGTACCAGGGTTGCATTCTTTCACCATACTCAGTTAATCTGTATGCTGAGCAAATAATCCAAGAAACATGGTATCAAGACTGGAGGAAGACGCATTAATAACCTGTGATATGAAGATGATACAATCTTGTTTGATAAAAGTGAGGACTTAAAATACTTTCTGATATAGATCAAAGACCATAGCCTACGTATGGCTTGAATCTCAATGTAAAGAAAACACAAGTCATCACCACTGGACCAATATCATGATAAATGGAGAAAACATTGAAGTTGTTAAAGACTTCCTTTTGCTTGGATCCGCTATCAACACTCACGGAAGCAGTAGTCAGGACGTTAAACGATGCACTTCACTACACAAATATTCTGCACAACAACCCTTTAACTTGTTCAAGAGCAAACATGTCATTTTGAAGACTAAGGTGCATTTAACTCAAACTCTGGCATTAGCAATAATAGTCTCACATGCATGTGAAAGTTAGACAGTGGCTAAGGAAGACTGTAGAAGAATTGATGCATTTGAGTTAGGCTGTTGGGGAAGAATAGTAAAAGGACCATCGAAAATACTTAAAAGTACATAAGAAGAAACACATCTCTGTTGGAAGAAATTCAGCCAGAATGCTCTTTAGAAGCTGGGATGGGGAGATTTCATCTCTCATACTTTTAGGCTTGGGAAAGTGAAAGCTGGCAGAAAAGAGGAAGGCCGTCAAGGGGATGGATTGGCGTAGTGGAGGCAGAAATGGGATGAAGCGTAACACTTGTGAGGATGGCTCAGCATTGGAAAACGTTTCACACACAACCACCATTACACAACCATCATCACACAACCACACCACCACACAACCATACTACCACACAACCATCACCACATAACCATCACCACACCACCACAACCACCACCACACGACCACCACCACATGACTACATCATACTACATAATAGTTCGGCATATATGTACCCCTGTAGGATATCTGGGATATACTTAAGTGAAGATTATCAGTGTATATATTTGAATTTTTGAACTTAATGAGTGTTCCATATTTTATGGTCAGTCTCCTTCTGGGGAGCTGGGATGGACACTTCACCCTCAAGTTGGGCTCCCTGAGCTCTCGTCTACTGAAGCAGCTGAATTACTTTAAATAAAGTCCCACTTCTGAGCTGTGCGCTAGAACAGAAAAAGCTATCTCGTGATTTCTGAACTCTCTTCCTCAGTGGAGTAGGGTTCGGCCAGTCAACTCATAGCAGCACATCTGAAAATTCATAACTCAATTTAAAACTCGTTGACTTTGTAGAAATTTCAGCTGTGGTATTGGCAGTGCGGTACAATTGGTACTTTTTTTTTTTTTTTTAATGTGGCTTTTCTGACCCTGGAATTCTGTTTTTCCCAAAATCATTGTTCAGACCACAATCTGCTAACAGGTAGGTCGGATTGTCATGGGCATAAGCAGATGGCAGGTTTTCTGTTCACCTGGTGATTTGCAAGGACTGGTTGGTTTAGGGTTCACCTTTACATGAATGAGCTGAGAGGGTCCCACTGAGGAGCTGACAGTTACCAGGATTGCTGGGGACTCTGCCCAGTGTGGCTTTTGTCTAGGTTTTCTCGGGAAGACTTATCTGGTCTGACCTTTTGCCAGGATCAACTCAGTGATTGATACAGACCTTAGAATGGGGTTTTCTGATCGAGGAGAGTCAGGAAGGAAGAGCACTATCATAGGTCAAAGGTAACAGCACTGAGCTGGTAACCCTCACTGAACTGATTACGTGGTAGAAGAATCCCAGAGGTAAGCAGAAGAGTAACTGTGGCAGTAGTGTAAGCTGACAGATGGCAGCAGAGGTGGACACCCCGAAAAGGGGGAGCAGCAGCAGTTGGGACCCATGACAGTTGATGCTTGAGCCGAGCCACACACAGCAGTGTGGCAGCCTTTGGCAACAGCAGATGCCCAGATTGTGCTGAGAGCTATAAACCCCAAGGCCAAGCACTTACCTATTCTAAGAGAAGGCCTGGAGAGACGTAGGCATGTGCTGTACAGGAGCTGCCAGTAAAAAAATTTGCCTCAAAAGCCGTTATCATGTTGGCCCTTGGCTAGGGTTGGCTGGCCCAGAGTTCTCCTCAAACTATTGGTTGATTATTGGGCTAGTAAGCACAAGGGTCCAAACTCAAAGACAAAAAGCCATGGAGAGAGAAAACAAACACAGTCATGCCACGCCTGATCCAAGCTGAGGGTGCACAAGCTGATAGAGGAGAGTGCTGTTGCCACCTGACCCACAGTGGACACAAATGGACAGGGGCATTGTGGGAAGTTGAGTGGTACCCTCTGAGATAGAAGTGGGTTCCTATGAAAATAAGTGGGCTACTCCTAGGGTGGAAGAGACGGGTTCACCTAAAATCGGAACCTGTTTATAGCTGACTTTCTATAAGTGATACATTCCTGTTGTTTAGCGGTGTGGTGCTCTGGGTTGATGTGCCAGACTGCAAAGCCATTTAAACTGCAAGGTCCGCGGTTCAAGCTCACCAGTTGCTCTTCAGAAACCCTATTCAGGATAGCTATGGGACAGAACCGACTCAGTGGCACTAAACAACAACAGTGTTTTCTGTCTGTGAATAGCAATGTTGTTGTTGTTGTTGTTAAGTGCTGTCCAGTTGGTTCCGACTCATTTTGACCCTGTGTAGGGTTTTTGAGGAGTGATTGATGAGTTTGAGCCACCTACCTGTGGTAAGGTGGAGAGTCTGAGAAAAAGAGGGAGACCCCCAGCGAAATGGATTGGCAAAGTGGCAGCATCAATGGGCTCCAGCGTGGCAACCATTGTGAGGTTGGCCCAGGACTGGGTTTTGTTCTGTTGTGCATAGGGTTGCTGTGAGGAGATACCTACTTGATGGCCCCTAACCACCACAACAACCAGTGCATTATTCCACAGGGTCACTCCACTAATAACAACAATGATTTCTAATTTCCAACACCATGTGTCTTGTATGTGCTACGCAACCTGATTGGATAATAAACTTGGCATACCAGCAGCCTTATTGCTGCTTATAATTTTGAGTCAACTGGCATGTGTTACTATGCACACATCAGGCACCATGACGAACAAATTGTGAGTTTTCTGGGGACAAACCTTGGCTGATGCATTGTCACTACAGCAATACAACCAGGAAGTGTGGGGGTTGGAAATGTGTTTACACAGGACTAGTCAGAGAGGCAGAGGGACAGGCCGAGGAGGATGTGCACCAGAAGCATTGTCCAGCACACAGAGGCTCCACTGCAACCGTCTTTTCATCACTGGGATTTCCCATGAGAAGAGTGCCTGAGTAACCAACACGGGACACTCCGAATGTGGCAACATCAAAGGTAACCAACCAAAGGCTCATGGACTCTTTAAAACCAATGGAGATTAACCCTCAGGTCCTTGTTTTACAAGGGCCTCTGTAAGAACTAGGGTTAATGGGAGTTTTGCCTAAGTAAAGAGAGGAAGATAAGTTGCAAAGGGATCCATTTGTATGTAAACATTTCTAGCAAAGTGCCTAAAGCTAACTTAGAGTCCACCTCAACAGAGTGAGGGTGACCCAGGATCCTCCAGTGTTTCCTTCTGCTGTGCATAAGGTCACGGCTATGATTCTATACCAACTCCATGGCACCTAACAACAACAACAACACACTTGGAGTCCTGCTGTGGTGCTGTGGGTTAATGCACCAGACAGCAAAGTCATTTGAACTGCAACATCAATGGTTCAAGCTCACCAGTTGCTCCTCTAAAACCCTACACAAGGTCACTATGGGTGGGAACCGACTTGATGGCACTTAACAACAACAACAACAACAACCTTAGAAAAAAAGAACTCATATTTCCAAGTTTCAAGTAACTTGTTGAGATGTATTTTCTTATTCTGAATGAATATTTCCTTCATAACTAATATTGTATTGTGAAGGAGCAATTCATAAAGCCCTTTTTTTTTTTTCACCCAAACTGAGTGACTGAATTTAATACAACTCTTGCTGAATTACACTGTTCTTTTTATCCAACTACTTGCCTAAGAATCCAGGTTTACCATTCAGACAAATTCGTGTTACTTGGTTATATTGATTATTCTACCGTCTTCCTAATTCACTGTCCAACTTTCACATGAATATGAGGTTATTGAAAATACCATGGCTTGGGTCAGGCGCACCTTAGTCTTCAAGATGACATCTTTGCTCTTCAACACTTTAAAAAGGTCTTGTACAGCAGATTTGCCTAATGCTATATGTCATTTGATTTCTTAATTGCTGCTTGAGTGTTGATAGTTGAGCCAAGAAGAGTGAAGTTCTTGGCAATTTCAATCTTCTCTCCTGTTGATAAGAATGTTGTTTATTGGTCCAGTGATGAGGATTTTTGTTTTCTTTACATTGAGGTGTAATCCATATCAAAGGCTGTGCTCTTTGAGCTTCATCAGTAAATATTGTAAGTCCTCTTCAGCAAGCAAGGTTGTATCATTTGCATATCTCAAGTTGTTAATGAGTCTTCCTCCAATCCTGATGCCATGTTTTTCTTCATAGAACTCAGCTTCCTGTATTATTTGCTCAGCATACATATTGAACAAGTATGGTGAAAGAACACAACGTTGTCACACACCTTTCCCAATTTTAAAACATTCAGTGTTCCCATGCTCTGTTCGAACAACTGCTTCTTGGTCCAGGTACAGATTCCTCAGAAATACAAATAAGTGTTCTAGAATACTCATACTTCACAATGTTTTCCATAGCTTGTCATGATCCACACAGAAGCCTTTGCGTAGTCAATAAAACATAGGTAAACATCTTTCTGATATTCTCTGCTTTCAGGCAAGATCCATTGGACATCAGCAATGATATCCCTCAATCCACAGCCTCTTCTGAATCTGACTTGAACCTCTGGAAGTTCCTGTCAATGTATGCTTGCAGCTGTTTCTGTATTACCTTTAGTAAAACTTTACTCCCATGGGATACCAAAGAGATTGTCTGAAGATTCACATTCCGTTGGGTCACCTCTCTTGTTTTTTTTTTTTTTTTATTGTGAGGTTTACATGGGAGAACATCAGCTTTACCTTCATCCTATCGTAATTCATTTCATTGCAATGATTACAATCCCCTCTATACATCATCACATAATCAAAGGGTACACCACATAGGCCCACTCCTGGCAGCTAACACACAGTCCCTCTCCTCTCTGGTCCTGTGTCCCCTGCCACTCCATCCATCCACGTCATCATCTCTGTCTCCATTCCTGGCCTCACTGCCTCTCTGGGTAGGGTCCCGCTCTCCATTCTTCTCACTTGATGGTCGCAGGGACCTCCGCTCCCGGGCTGCAAAATCAACCACTCTCCTCTTTTTGTCAGAAAACATCTACCTCTATATTTCCTAGCCTCATAGTCAGTCCTGATGGCAATTATTCACTATTGTACCACAAGACTCTTAACCCCATTTCCTTTCACCAGCCCAGTTCGACAGATTAAAAATCATTCAGTGGTGATTCTACTTTCCCTTGCACCATCTGGAACTAGGCTCCCTCTTGGAAGCTTGGAAGCCTGTCACTTCTTGCCTTTGTAGCCCCCCTTTCCCCATTTTGGGTAGCCAATATCTAAGTTGCCCATCCCTGCCAACCCTGTGTACCTAGGGGGTGGGAGTGATCTTCGCTATAAAGATGTATTCCTTTTTTGAGCTATTACAACCATAAGTATAGGTAAAGTTCATCAAATTGTAGCAGGTTAGCAGCTGACTCTTTTTTTTT
>NW_006408666.1:7048944-7057691 GCF_000296735.1 Chrysochloris asiatica | reverse complement strand
CACCTCAGAAGGCTCTGGATGTGATTCAGGATTCCATCTAAGGTCCTATACTCTGCAAAGGCACCACAAGAGGCCTGTTTTACTGGGCAAGTTCTAGAACCCTTTTTAGGTTTTCCAATCACTTATAGGCTGAAGATGGGCTTACAAATTTTCTGTAATCATGTTTCCTGACATTTCTTTCTATCCCATTCAAGTGTCTATTTTACAATAGCAGACAAGGAAAAATAATATTCATAAGACAGTCAAGCATTTTAGTATAATTTTCTCTCTTCAAACTATGCCTAGATGCCTGTATCATAGAGCCCTGTTGTTCCAAGGTTAAGCATGAATAACTATTTACCTCTGTCCCACTTAGGCCATGTAAATCTGTCTCAGTGTTCCCTATCTACTTTGTTCTTCCACCTTCTTAGCCTTCTTGTATTGCCCTTAACACCCAAAACATGATGTGTCTTCCCTTACCATGTACTCTATCATCGCCTCCATCCACCTCCCCCAAAACACCCCACCCTAACCCCACCGTTATGGTTACCTTATATTCCATTAACTTTTCCCTCCATTTAAGACAGTCGGAGTCCTGGTGTGGCACTGTGGGTTAATGCGCCAGACTGCAAAGCCATTTGAACTCCAAGGTCATTGGTTCAAGCTCACCAGCTGCTCCTCAGAAACCCTATACAGGGTCGTATGAGTCAGAACCAAATAGACAGCACTTAACAACAACAACAACAACATTTTATCCTGTATTTTACCTGACCTTCTCACCATCTAGATCTCTTTTCCTCTGTGTTTACCTTATTTCACATTGTAATTGTTTCGATCATAGACTGACCTTCCAGATCCTCTGAATTTGTTCTTATAGTTGTATTCTGTTCTTGACTCTTCCATTTGTCAATTGACTTCAGGGTGATGATGCCACGTACATCAATCTCTAGTTGTTGTCTGTTCTTTTTGGTTCTCAGTCCACAGAACTCCCTTTACAATGTTTTTCATCACAGGGTTGGCTTTGGTAAAAATCCCTTAGTTTCTGTTTATCCTGGAATGTTTTGATTACACCATCATATTTGATTGACAGCTTTGCTGTGTAGAGGATTCTTGCTTGGCAGTTTTTTCTTTGAGCATTATATATATGTTTCCCCATTGCCTTCTTTCCTACATGGTTTCTGTTGAGAAATCCAGGCTTAATCTGATTTGCTTGCCTTTGTATGTTACATTTCTCTTTTCCCTAGCTGCCTAGCTGCCTTCAGGATTCTGTCCTTATCTTTGATTTTGGAGAGATTGATTATTATATATCTTGGTGATTTTCCTTTAGAGTCTATCCTTCCTGGGGTTTGTTGAGCTTCTTGAATGCTTATCTTTTCATTTTTCAGGATGTTAAGGACATTTTCTTCCAGAAATTCTTCAACTCTTTCCTCTGTGGACTTGTGTGATTCTTCCTGTTCAAGAATGCTGATAATTTTTAGGTTATTCCTCTTCATGTTGTCCAACATGAAGCTTAGACACATGGAAGCAGCAGCCAAGAAATCAAATGACGTATTGCATTAGGCAAATCTGCTCCACAAGACCTTTTTAAAGTGTTGAAGAGCAAAGATGTCAGCGTGAGGACTAAGGTGCACCTGACCCAAGCCATGGTATTTTCAATAACCTCATATGCATGTGAAAGCTGGACAGTGAATAAGGAAGACTGTAGAAGAATTGGTGCTTTTGAGTTATGGTGTTGGAGGAGAATATTGAAAGTGCCATGGGTTGCCAAAAGAACCAATAGATCTGTTTTGGAAGAAGTGCAACCAGAGTACTCCTTGGAGGCCAAGATGGCCAAACTTTGTCTCTCATACTTTGGACATATTGTCAGGAGGAACCAGTCACTGGAGAATGATATCATGTTTGGAAAGGTGGAGGGTCAGAGAAAAAGAGGAAGACCCCTAATGAGATGGATTGGCCAAGTGGCAGCATCGATGGACTCAAGCGTGGCAACTACTGTGAGGTTGGCCCAGGATTGGGCAGTGTTTCATTCTGCTGTGCATAAGGTCTCTATGGGTCAGCACTGACTCGATGTCACCTAACAACAATAATATTTCATTTGCCTCCCAAAATGTTTCTGTAGACAATTATGATTTAATTTTATGCTAGGGGCCAATGTTCCAGGGTGAATTACCCAATATTCCAGGTAAACACAGGCTTTCTTAATGGTGAGTAATCTCTGTCAAGAATCCTGGTATAGCTCTGTAGGATAAGCATTGGACCTCAAAGTCGGGTTAAACTGAAAGGTTGGGGTCACTATGAGTTAGAACCAACTCCATGGCACTAAACAACAACAACAACATCTCTGTCAGGGATAGAGGATTTGCAAAGAGGCTTTGAGTCTGTAAGAAGATGCTCGCTATGTGATTGGGAGAGAAACAGATGCCAGCCATAGCTACAAGCAGAATCTTTAATGTGGTAATAAAGTGTGATATTGTTCACCAGAGATAAGTTAGTAAGCACACATAACTGTGCTTACCTTGCTTAATGGAAATCTGCCCCTAATAGTGCTAATATCTTTATAACAAGAGTTCCTAGTCATAATGAACAGTGTCCAAAGGACAGAATCAAAGAATTAATGGAATCAGAAATAAAAATGAACTCTAAGAGGTTTTGCTTTGTTTTGTCTTTGAGTCTAATGTTACTGTTAGGTGACATTGAGTCGGTACCGACCCATAGTGACCTTATGTACTACAGCAAAAGACGCTGCCTGATTGTGCGCCATCCTCACCATCCATTTCTATTTGAGCCCATAATTGTGGCTACTGCGTCAACACATCTTGTTTAAGTCCAATACTAGGTTACATTTTTCTCATTTCTGTATGGCTCTAATAGAGAGCTTTCAGATAAGGAGTTATACTTTACTCAGTGAGTGTCTTTGTTTAGTTGTTTAGTTCTCTATCTTCATTACACAATGTGAAGTTTTAGCTTTCTAGAACTGGATACCACAGATTCAGTATGTTCATCTACACTGTAGGATCTTGGCAGAGGAAAAAACCTTCCTCTGTTTTTAAAAATGTAATTTCTTTTTAAAACAAAACAAAACTGAACACTCACCTGTGCTTTATTGTTTCATTTAATAAAAGTTTCATTTTAAAAAAGTAGGAGAGATTGTGAGTTTGAGTAAAATACCACTGACATTTTACATCCTTACTTCTGAAGTATCCCAAAGTGGAACAGTCTTTCCCAGAGGCATTCTTTCTCTTATCCTTATGTGTTCAAAAATAAACAAAAATTCCCTACTGGGCAATCATTTAAAAAGTTCCAGTCTATAGAAAATATATACTCTGACTTTTAAATGTCGACCAGCGTTGGAAATCTATATGACATAAAGTTTTGCCAAAAAAATCAATCTTGAGTTATGATTTGATTAGCACAAAATTGCTATCACATTTGTTTCTACATTTGTCTACCTCATGTCCTTTTCATTCATAGGCTGACTGATTCAAACCTTCTTTAAAAACTCCCCAAGAAAGTCTGTGACATTAACATGTCCTTTGATGCTCTTTCACTAAGCAGTGAATATTAACAGTTATGGTGACCCTGTTCCCTCATGTGTCTCTGCAGGATCGATAGCAGTTAAGTGCCACTGTTTTACAATTAAAAAGGGGATCATTTTAAATTTAAAAGCTCATAGCCAATTTTCTTCTTGGCACTTAATGGTATAATTCATTTTTGAAGAACCTCTTGGGGAGAACACAGATCCCTCCCTCCAGCCCCCGTTTTTGTGACAGCGTTGGAGGGGGCTTGTTTTAGTGCCTCTTGTTGTCCTTGAGGTCATTGGTAGTATTGCGTCACTAAGTTGTCAGTCGGACATTAGGGATTTTTCTCCAAAATAGTGGACCCTGGGGCAGCGCACAGGAAGCATGGAAATTCTCCATAAACTGTTTACCAGCCACTTGATTGAGGCGCTGTTGTTTCCATGCAATCTTGCCTGTGCTCTCACATTTTTTGTGTGCTTTTTTCTTTTTTCTTTGGGTCCTCCTTCTCCTTATTAGGAACCCAGGCCCAAGACAGGGGGTTCAGAGCAGTGCATACATATCTCCCACATCTAATTGGCTAACATTACCCTGGAAATGTCATTTGGATCCTACCTCATTGACACTGCAGAGTCTGAGCTCTGTTTCCCCACATGGTAACTTTCTCAGTTCCCAATTATGACAAGCACAGAGGCATGGACTCTCACATACCGCACATCCCAGGGGAGAAGTACTTCATACAGATCCACCGTGTCTGCTCAGAGAATTTACGCTGGATCCAGCCCAGTGACAGTGGCGTCACCAAAGTTGGTGCCGCCCAGTACAGGAACGGATGGTGCCACGTTCTCCCCAGCCCCCACCCTGCCCCACGCCCCTCCTCCCGCACAGACCATACGGAAGCCTCGGTAATGCTTATTTTCAGTGCTCTGCCTTCTAAAAAATTCCCTCCGTATAAGCACAGTCATCCTGCTACCTCTCTGTTGTTCCTGTTTGCATCCACCCACCTACCAAGCCCTTCTCAACCTTGTCCTGAGGAAAATGTGGCCCTTTTGATTTTGAATGTTGGACCCATCCGTGGTGATCATACCTCACGAGTGTTGTAGTCCATCTCTGTACCTATCTGCTGCTTGGCTGAAAATGCAGCATCAAAGTTAGTCATAGAATAATACATAATAAATACAGTTGTGAGCTTCTTAGATATATCACTTCTTAGATTATGTCAATACTAGACAACAGGATTGTTTTGTAAAATTTTTCTGAACTGCATTACAGCATCATTAGCTCCAATATTATTCGTAAGAAGAGAAAGCTTTACATTTTTTTTTTTCTTCTACGTTTCCTTCAATTATTACTTAATTCTCAAAAACACCGATATAGGTTCACAAATACTATTTATCACAATTTTGTAGCCAAATTCAACAATTATAAAAACACTGGATGCAAGAAAAACAACAGCGCATGCAGAGGAAACCACGTGACTGGAAACCTCATTGTAACTGGGTGATAATGCCACTCACCACTGGATTGTCGTTTGTCACGCTGTGGTGGCTTGTGTGTTGCTTTGATTGTGGAAGCTGTGTAACTGGTGTTTTAAATACCAACAGGGTCAACCATGGTAGATGTATTTCCGATGAACTTGCAAACAAAGCCTAGGAAGAAGGAGAAAGAGATTACTTCCAACTATTTAGTCACAGAAAAGCTTATGAACAGCAGTGGAACACCGTCAGCACCAGATTATGGAATATTAAAATATGATGAAGAACACCAGAATATTGTCAGATATAGAGCCAAAAGATGAACCACTCAGGTTGGAAGGCACATAAAATTCGACCGGGGAAGAGCTGCCTCCACAAATAGAATTGACCATGATGATGCAAGCGGAGTAAATACTTTGGTACCATCATTTAATGATGGGGCATGACTCAAAATAAAGACCAACAGCTTATATATCCATTAATAATGAGAACATGGAATGTACAAAGTATGAATATAGGACAATTGGAAGTGGTCAAAAATGAAATGGAAAGCATAAACATTGATATCCTAGTCATTAGTGAACTGAAATGGACTGCTATTGGCTATTTTGAATCTGATAACACTATGGTTTACTATGCCAGGAATGACAAATTAACAAGATACGATGTCACATTCATCATCAAAAAGAACATTTCAAGATCTGTCTTCAATTACAACGCTGTCTGTGATAGGATAATATCCATATGCTTACAAGGAAGAATAGTTAAAACCACTAATATTCAAATTTAAGCACTAACCACTGAAGTCAGTGATGAAGAAATTGAAGAATTCTACCAACTTCTTCTAGTACTTAACAATAACCAACTTCTTCAGTTTGAAATTGATCAAACATGCAATCAAGATGTATTGATAATTACTGGCAACTGGAATGCAAAGGTTGGAAGCAAAGAGGAAGCATCAATAATTGGAAATTGTGGCCTTGGTGATAGAAACAATGCTGGAGATCACATGATCGAAATTTGAAAGGTCAATAAATTCTTTATTGCAAATACGTTTTTAAAACAACACAAACGATGACTATGCACATGGATTGCACACTATAGAATACATAGAAATAAAACTGACTACGTTTGTAGGAAGAGATGGTGGAAAAGTTCCATATCATCAGTCTAAACAAGCCCAGGGGCAGACTGTGAAACAGACCATCAATTGCTCCTATGCAAGTTCTGGTTAAAGATTAAAATAATAATAATAATAATAATAACACAAGTCCATGAGAACTTTGTGGATGACGTTGAACACACCCCACCTGAATTTAGAGATCATCTCAATAATAGATTTGATGTATTAGACACTAAAGGCCAAAGACTGTAAGAGTTGTGGGATGACATCAAGAATATCATACAGGAGGAAAGCAAAAGGTCATTGAGAAGACAAGAAGGAAGGAAAAGACCAAAATGGATGTCAGAAGAGACTCTGAAACTTGCGCTCCAGCATAGAGATTCTAAAGCAAATGGAAGCTATAAGGAGATAAAAGAGCTGAACAGAAAATTTCAAAGGTTAGCTTGTTGTTGTTGTTAGGTGCCACTGAGTCAGCACTGACTCATAGCTTCTCTATGAACAACAGAAGAAAACACTGCCCTGCCCTGGGCTAGTCTCACATTCATTGCTACATTTAAGCCCATTGCGCTACCACTGTGCAAATTCATCTCCCTGGTGATCTTCCTCCTTTTCTCAAAACCTCCACTTCACCAAACATGACACTTTTTCCAGTGACTGGTCCCTCCTATCCCAAGCATGAGAGATGAAGTCTGGTGATCCTAGCTTCCAATAAGCACGCCGGCTTTACTTCTTCCAACACAGATCTATTTATTCTTTTGTCAGTCCATGATTCTTTCAATATTCTTCTCCAACACCATAATTTAGATGCATCAATTCTTCTATGCTCTTCTTTATTCATTATCCAACTTTTGCATGCATATAAGGTTACTGACAATGCCACGGCTTGGGTCAGGCACACCTTAGTCCTCAAACTGACATCGTTGCTCTTGAACACTTCAAAGAGGTCTTGTGCAGCATATTTGCTTAATGCAATGTGTTGTTTGATTTCTTGAGTGCTGCTTCCATGAGTGTTGATGGTTGATCGAAGAAAAATGAGGTCTTTGACAACTACTTTTTTTATTCTCCATTTATATGGCTGTTGTGTATTGGTCCCGTGGTGAGGATTTTTGTTTTCTTTACATTGAGATGCAATCCATACTGAGAACTGTGATCTTTGATCCTCATCAATAAACATTTTAAGTCTTCGCTTTCAGCAAGCAAAGTTGTATCATCTGCATATCACAAGTTGTTAATGAATCTTCCTCCAATCCCGATGCCGTGTTTTTCTTCGTATAATACAGCTTTTTGTATTATTTCTTAAGCATACAGATTGAATAAGTATGGCGAAAGAATACTCATCATACTACAAAGAGAGATGACCCAATGGAATGTGGAAATCATTGGACAAAATAATTGTTATCACAGGAGAGTAAAGTTTTACTAAAGTTAGTTCAAAAACAGCCACACATTGATAGAGAGCTTCCAGAGGTTCAAGCCTGATTCAGAAGACGATATAGAATGAGGGCTATCATTGCTGATGTCCGATAGATCTTGGCTGAAAACAGAGAATACTAGAAAGATGTTTATCTGGGCTTTATTGACTATACAGAAGTTTTGATTGTGTGGATCATGACAAGCTATGGACAGCATTGAGGAGAATGAGTATTCTGGACCACTTAATTGTGTTCATGAGGAACCTATAGATAGACCAAGAGGCAGTTGTTTATATAGAACAAGGGAACACCGAATGGTTTAACATTAGGAAAGGTGTGTGTCAGGGTTGCATTCTTTCACCATGCTTTTCAATCTGTTTACTGAGCAAATAATCCAAGAAGCTGGATTATGTGAAGAAAAACATGGCAATGGGATTAGAGGAAGACTCATTCAAATCTGTGATATGCAGATGATACAACCTTGCTTGCCAAAAGTGAAGAGGACATAAGAAACGTACTGATTAAGATAAAAAAAAAACAAGACAAAACAAAACTTTAGGCTTCAGTAAGGGCTGCATCTCAGTGGAAAAAAAAAAAAATCCTCATCACTGGACATATAAACAACATCAATGTAAATGGAGAAAACTTTAAAGTTGTCGAAGACTTCATTTTGCTTGAATCAACCATCAACACTCATGGAGGAGCATTCAAGAAATCAAAGGATTTTGATTTCCTGTCCCCCTTGCTCCCCTCTGTCTCCCTCATACCTCCTGCCCCCTACCGCCAACCTACTGCCTCATATTCCCCTCTGTCCCCCTCTGTCCCATTGCTTCTTCTGCCCCCCCTCCCTGCCCCCGTCCCTTGCTCCTCAAGGAAGAAATATTGTTGTTACTGTTGTCTAGGTGCTGTTCAGTCGATACCAATTCACAGCGACCCTATGTACAACAGAACGAAACACTGCCCAGTCCTGGGCCAACCTCACAGTTGTTACTAGGCCTGAACCCATAGTGGTCATCATTGTAACTATGCACCTCATTGGGAGTCTTCCTCTGTTTCTTCGACCCTTTACTTTACTAAACATGGTATCCTTCTCCTGATGATATGGTCTTTCCTGATAATATGTCTGAAGTATGAGAGATGAAGTTTGGCCATCCTGGCTTCCAAGGAGCACTCAGGCTGCACTTCTTCCAACACAGATCCCTTGTTCCATGTTGTCTTCTGAAACCGGCTTGAACCTCTGGAC
>NW_006408666.1:7041141-7046350 GCF_000296735.1 Chrysochloris asiatica | reverse complement strand
TCTTGACAGCTGCTTCCGTGAGTGTTGATAGTTGATCCAAGAAGAACGAATTCCTTGACAACTTCACAGACAGCGTTGTACTTCATAAATGATCTTCATTCCTTTTCAATTTGTCATTCCTGGCATAGTTAGCCATGTGATTGTCAGATTCAAAGTGGCCAATACCAGTCCATTTCACGTCTCTGATGCCTAGGACATTGATGTTTACACATTCAATTTTATTTTTGACAATTTCTAATTTTCCTGGATCCATACTTCATACATTCCATGTTCCTATTATTAATGGATGTTTACAATTGTTTGCCTTCACACTGAGTTGGGTCCCATCAGCAAATGAAGATTCAGAGGGCTTTACTCCATTTATGTCATCAAGGTCAACTCTGCTTTGAGGAGGTATCTCTTCTCCAGCTGCATTTTGAGTGCCTTCCGACCCTATAGCTGACAATATTCTGGTGCTCTTCATCATGCTCTGATATTCAGTAATCTGGTGCTGACAGTGTTCCACTGCTATGCATAAGTTCTTTGTTGTTGTAAAGTGCCATCGAGTCGGTTCTGACCCATAGCGACCCTGTACAGGGTTTCCGAGGCTGTAAATCTTTACGGGAGCAGAAAGCTTCCTCTTTCTCCTGTAGAGCAGCTGGTAGTTTCGAACTGCTGACCTCTCTTTAGTGACTAAATATTCTGAAGTGTTGTGTCTTTCCTTCTTCCCAGACTGTCTTCATTTGGAAGCTCATCTGAAACCTGTCTTCCATTAGTGATGGTGCTGATCTTCAAATACCCATGGCATAGCCTTCAAAATCACAGCAACATATAAGCCACCACAGTATGGCAGACTGGCAGACAAGTTGTGGGAAAAATGCTATCTGTCATGCCTGAATATTAGTTGGTTGGAGCTTAGACTATATTAATGCATTTAGTATTTATTATTTTTGAATTCCTCTTTTTAAGAAGCAGAATGTATCTTTCAGTTTTGCTATAAATATGTACACCACTACTAGTCATTTATTAAGGCGCAGTGCCCATGTGGACTGTAGGCTGCATACTCACTCCTTATCCGTCTTTTCTGTAGCTTTCCTACTAAGTGGACAATACTGGTCACGGTGCATTTCAGAGTGCCTAAGCAGTGTGTTTAACTATTGCAAATGGAACCATAGTGACTTCCCCTCTGTCACTCCCAAATCCCTTACCTTTCAATCAGTCTGGTTATCACACCCATTGAGGCTATCTGATGTGGCACTGTAGGAAGAGGACTGGACTGCTATTAACAATGTAGGTAGTTCAAATTCACCAGTCACTCCCTGGAAATCCTAGACAAGGTCACTATGAGTCGGAACCAATTCAATGGCACTTAACAACATATATTTTAGGGATAAAATAAAACATAAATTTGCTAGAATTTATGGATTAAAAATAAAGTTCCATGGTACAAGTTATTAGTAAATTAGCATCAGTTAAAATATGTTACATCATTTTTTTCTAATAAAATTTGACGTGAATTTTTTATTATTTGAACTTTTATTAGGTTGTAGTATTGGTATCACAGATCATAAGGTCTTACTAACTAAATGCAATATGAAATATTTCATTTAATCCATTTTCCTTGTGAATTTCATCAGTGCTTCTGTGATACACATTTTCTAGTAAGTAACTCTGATTTGTGAAGTTACTAAGTGCCGTGAAGTCGGTTCTAACTCATGGCAACTCTGTATAAGGTTTCCAAGGAGCAGCTGGTGGGTTTGAACTGCCACCCTTGTGG
The DNA here is from genome assembly GCF_000296735.1 of Chrysochloris asiatica. Taxonomy (NCBI): domain Eukaryota; kingdom Metazoa; phylum Chordata; class Mammalia; order Afrosoricida; family Chrysochloridae; genus Chrysochloris; species Chrysochloris asiatica. The sequence goes on along the minus strand of NW_006408666.1, from coordinate 7,044,594 downwards.
TTAGTAGTCCAGTGCTAATCCTACAGCACTGCACCAGGAGTTCTAACTCTGAGTAAACAGGAGTGTATACATATTTACTGGAAACTGGAATAAATTGAACACTAGGACAACCAAGGGCCAGTAGTCCCTGAGAAAATATTTGATTTTCCATGAGGAAGTTTGATTTTATTTCCTCATGCCTGTGTGGTGTGATGATGTGGATTAGCATTAGACTGTGAAACACAAGGTAAGCAGTTGAAACCCAACAGTTGCTCCTTGGAAACCCTATATAGGGTGCTGTGTGTTGGGTCTGACTCTATGGCACTTACCAACAACAAATGTGGCACTGCAGATAATATGCTGAACTGCAAAGTCAGCAGTTCAAACTCACCAGCTGCTCTCAGAAATCCTATACAGGGTTGCTGTAAGTCAGAACCAACTCACCTGCACTTACCACCACCACCACCAATGTCTAAAAATGATAACACAGGGCCATTTATGGCTATGAGTATGTCTTATACACAACAAAGACTGATTTCAACTCTTTCAAAATCTCTAAACAGATCTTCTCGCAAGCAAAAAATCATTATTTGGTTAAGTTTCTCCTTTCCCTTCATCTATCCCTCTCCCTGCCTTTTCCTTTCAGTCTTCTCTCCATTCTTCGGTCCTTCCCTCTCTTTCTTTCTCTTTAATTCTTTTATTTTGAAAACAGACTAAAATCCAATATACTCCTTGAATTCATTTTTCCTCTCTCAACTAGACATTTGCTGCATCATGGCAAACTTCGTTGTTGCCCTTGTCTTGCAAGGATAACTGCAGCGTGCTGTGCGCACACACTTGCATTTCCAGGCAATGGGAATCCTGAAGGAGGTTACCACCCAGCTGGTCCAATCTGTAATCCAAGTCCTGAATCTGAGGATGAGGTGCCTGCAGGAACCGAAATTAGATTCTTGGGACATGCTCGGGTGTAACAGGCCACCTCACAACACAATTAGCCGCTGACAGCAGGTTACACCTCTCACATTTCATGGAAGGTTGTTTGTAAAGGGCTTCCCTTTTTTCAATTAGCTCTCCAGGCTCGCTCCACTCCCGTTCTTGTCTACAGTTCCAGGGACTCCGGGAGAAGTCCCGGACTGTGGCTGACAAATACTGCTCCAAGCACGGCGGCTCTCAGTGGCGGCTGAATGGCTTACAACCTGTCATTAAACACAATTTAATTCCGTCTGCTGCTGATGAAGCCAATCAGCTCCGTGACTCCCTCTTTGTGTATGTTTAAAGGAGAGAGGAGAGCCAGCTTCTATAAATAAGCTCTGCAAGTTGGTCTCTGCGTGGCTCCATTTGCTGAAATGGACGGAAGGACTTGGAGTGCATGAGCCTTGGGTTTCCTTCTCCGTCTGGCTTTGGAGTCCCGGCACACCGCCAGGTCGCTTTGTGCTTACCAAACTTACACTCTTCTCATCGCTGCAATAAACCATACCTGCTCCATTTTTCTTCTGTCATAATTATCCTTTTCTATTTACATAAAGGGGCTGCCCTCGGAGTGGGCATTAAAGCCGAGAGTGGCTGTGTCTGCCTGGATTTCATTAACTGCTAATTACTCAGGGGTGCCCGCAATGCCTCTGGTCTTCTCAAGGACAGCACACTGTGTAATTCAAATTTACGTTGTGTCGTATTACACGGCGGTTATAACACAGCCAAACGCATTTTGACATTATGCTAGAATTGTTTTTTCTCCTACTGGTGCTTGCAGGAGGAAGTGCAACACGACCTCAAGGAGTGAGGGTCCTATCACTCTGAAAACTGGGCACATTACTTGGCCCCCTGGGAAATTCGCAACCCCCTTTCTCTTTCCCTGGACCACTATAATACAGGACTGAGTATTCTTCCTGTTCGGGTGAGCTGTGAGTGATCACGCACGTACTAAGTAGGGGACTCACTCGTTTTCTACAGTCACCCTACGAAGGGAACACTTTCATTCTAACTTGAATGAAAGGTGCTGTCGTTTACATGTGTGACGCAAATATAAACCAAAAACTCTTTCTATTGAGTTGACCCTAACTCATGCGTGTCAGAGAGGTTCACTGTGATCCAAAAGGATCCCAATGGCTGAGTTTTCAGAGCTAGATCTCCAGGGCTTTATTCTGAGACAATTCTGGAGAGACGAGCCTCCAATGTTTTGCTTAGCAGCCAGGGATGCTAACTTGTACATCTGGAGAGCCATAGGCAGATATAACTTCACTGAAATAACACACAGAAAAAACAGATTATGAAACGAACCATGGGAAGGGTTGTGCCACGTGGAGAGTGTGGTTGGTTTGGCTTGAGTGTTGTTGTTGTGAAGTGCCATCGAGTCGATTCTGACCCATAGCGACCCTGTATAGGGTTTCTGAGGAGCAGCTGGTGAGCTTGAACCACGGACCTTGCAGTTCAAATGGCTTTGCAGTCTGACGCATTAACCCACAGTGTCACACCAGGCCTGAGTGTACAGGTGCATAAATGGCAAATATTTGTTGCATGCATGTGTAACATATATATGTATGTATGTATGTTGTAGTTGTTAAGTGCCATCTTGTCAGTTCTGACTTATAGCAATCCTGTATAGGGTTTTGAGGAGCAGTTGGTGGGTTTGAAGTGCTGAACTTCTAGTTTGCAGTCCAGAGCTGATCCTGAAGTGCCATTCCAGGAGCCCTGTATGTGTATATAAAACCAAATGAATAAGACAGAGAATAGAAAAATACTAAGTATTACTCGACGGCACTTAACAACAACAATGCTTAATAAATATAAATTCTGGTTTTTAGAAAAATTAACAAAATAAACCTCTAGCAAAGATTATCAAGGAAATAATGAGAGTAGCAAAGAAAAAGTAACAAGAGAAGAAATACCATTGGAACAGAAAAACATTTTTAATCACGAACAATCGCTTTATAAGATTTCCACACAAAGGGATTAGAAAAACTATATAAATAGAATAATTCCTAAGCAGCACATACTACTGATAACATGTTCATTAGAAATACAAATCTTAAAAAGAGCAATTTTTATTGACTGTCTAGAGGTTGCTGTTAATAAAATACTCTCACAAGAAAAGTCCTGGGCTGATATGGCTTCATAGACAATTCTTCCACATATTCAAAAATCAGAGAGTAGAAAAGTGCTGCAAAGTATTTCAGATCATTTAAAAGGAAGTTAAATTTATAATTCAAATTTTGAAGTAAATATAGTACATTAAGCAAATTTCACAGAGGCATTACAAAAGAAGAGAACCAAGACCAATATTCCCCACATATATTAAATAAAAAGATTAACCATAATACAAGCACAGAGAATGTAGCTTCAAATTAAGAAATAAGTCGCATAACCAAATGGAATTTAGAGTAGGAATCTTGCTTAGTTAATTTGTCTCTACTATTTGAAGGAGCTCTGGTAGCGTAGTGGTTACGAATCGGGCTGCGAACCTTAAGGTCAGCGGTT
>NW_006408666.1:7032199-7033316 GCF_000296735.1 Chrysochloris asiatica | reverse complement strand
GATAATATCCATGTGCCTACAGGGAAGCCCAGTTAATACCACTATTATTCAAATGTACACACCAAACACTAAGCCAGTGAGAATGAAATAGAAGAGTTCTACCAACTTCTTCAATTTGAAATTGATCAAACATGCAATCAAGATGCATTGATCATTACTGGTGATTGGAATGCAAAGATAGGGAGCAAAGAGGAAGGATCAGTAGTTGGAAAATATGGCCTTGGTGATAGAAATGATGCTGGAGAACACATGATAGAATTCTGTAAAACCAATGATTTGTTCATTTCAAATACCTTCTTTAGACAGCATAAGAGATGACTATATACATGGACCTCACCAGATGGAATACATAGAAATCATATTGACTATATCTGTGGAAAGAGACGATGGAAAAGCTCCATATCATCAGTCAAAACAAGGCCAGGGGCAGACTGTGGAACAGATAATCAATTGCTCATATGCAAATTCAAACTGAAGCTGAAAAAAATGAAAACAAGTCCATGAGAACCAAAGTATGACCTTGAATATATCCCACCTGTATTTAGAATTCATCTGAAGGACAGATTTGATACATCAAACACTAAAGACTGAAGTCCAGAAGAGTTGTGGGATGACATCAAGAACATCATAAGGTAGAAAGCAAAAAGTCATTAAGAAGACAAGAAAGAAGAAAAAGATCAAGTTTGAAAAGATCAAGTCAAATATTACAACAAAATGTACAAAGATGTGGAGTCAGGAAACCAAAAGGGAAGAACACGCTCAGCATTTCTCAAGCTGGGGGAACTGAAGAAAAAAGTTAAGCCTCAACTTTCGTTATTGAAGGATTCTCTAGGCAAATTATTGAATGTTGCAGAAAGCATCAAGAGAAGATGTAAGGAATACACAGAGTCACTGTACCAAAAGGAAATGGTTAAATGTTCAACCATTTCAAAAGGTAGCATATATGATCAAGAGCCTATGATACTGAAGGAGGAAGTCCAAGGTGCACTGAAGGAATTGGCAAAGAACAAGGCACCAGCAATTGATGGAATCAAAATTGAAATCTTTCAAGAAAGTGAGGCGGCACAGGAGACACTCACTCATCTCTGCCAAGAAATTTGGAAGACAACTATCTGGC
>NW_006408666.1:7028307-7032099 GCF_000296735.1 Chrysochloris asiatica | reverse complement strand
TGAGGTGGTCAGTTTCCATAGAGATTGATCATTTCTGAAACCCTACTTGAATAAAAGCAATGCCAAATTGGACTCAATTTAATATTTCACCTCCAGAATGAAAGCCAAGTTTCTAATGAAAATATTTCTTAAACTTATTAAAGTTTAAAAAATGGTCTTGTTATTGTTAAGTGTTGTTGAGTTGGTTCTGATTCATAATGACCCTATATTGGGTTTCCCGGGAGCAGTGTGTATGTGTGTGTGTGCATCAGAATCCTATAAAACAACAGGGCGTATTCTCACGAGGAAGGTTTGAGGGTGTCAAAATGGAAGCGCAGCACACCGTGCTCATGCCAGGTCAGAGGGAGAGCTAAGGCCCCTGTAAGGTGCTGAGCTCTGTGGCTCCACGCAGGGAACCACACTCAAAAAAGCATTTGACAATAATCAGAGGAAATTTTCAGGCGAACTCCAAGACATTCTGAAGTTAAAGTGGTTCAATAAAAAGGATTCTAACCTTTTTCATAATTATTCTGGTATTTGGAGATGGATGAAGTCGCCATATTTTGAGCAAACCCCTGAAGGAGAGGGTTATAGTAGAGGAAAGGGCATGAGCTTGACTAGCTGCTCTGCTCTTCACCTGCTCAAACAATATAGACCAGATAGTCATTTCTGTGGGCCCCAGTTTTCTCTTCGGTAAAGTGGAGTTGACAAATCTCTACCTTTTGGAATTTACAGGAAAAAAAAGAGGTGGAGGATCAATAATCTCTCGTACAGAGCAGGCACTGAAGACAGAGAAACGGCTCTTAGCCTCTGTTCCCTCCTCATTATCTTCATCCTGGCCTTCATCTTAGATTTCATCTCCACATTCCAAGGAAAATGGAAACTCTTTAACTTTTCTGTCACTTGCAACCCTGGCATTGAGCCTCGCACCAGTTTCTGTGTTTTCTGCTTCTCCAATCTTGTTGACTCCCGTCCCACCTTGTCCATTCCCAGGACCTGACCTGGGTCTAGTCTTCTGGGCTCCAAACCATCTTCCCTAAGCCTGTTCAGAATCCTGCTGCAGAAACTCACATCCAGGTTATGTCTTTAACCCGAACTGATTCAAATCTTCAAAAATCAAAGAAACATCTATTTTTAAATTGTAAGCCAATTGTTGATGGAATGCATCTGAACATGGAGCAGCTATGAACATATTGACATTTAATATGTTACAATATGTTACAAGGACAGCACTTTGAGGACCATTTTAAACAATATAAATCTGTTCTTAGCTCATTGGAAGTATTTCTACCTTAAGCATTATAATTTGTTGCTGTCAACAGAGAAACAAATGCCCGCTCATGGTTGGCAGGTCCATTTTTAGGCTAACCTTTACTGAGCATTTCCTCTGTGGAGGCACTGTGCTTGGCATTTTACATGCATTGACTTGCTAAATCTTACACAGATCTTACTAGAAAACAACTATTGCTTTTTAAGCAAAAAGAGGTAGGCAACTCTTGTAAGTTACTTAGCTAGAATTCTGGAACTGGGATATGAGCAGAAACTGGGCTGATTCCACTTTTAGGAAAGCAGGCTGAGTTTGGTGTTTAGTTTACACCAGGGCCTATTTAAAGAGTTTGGCACATTCCTTGCATTTTCCAATCTAAGTGCCACCTATGGTCCACCTGTCGTACTGTAAGCAGGGGAAGACCCCTGACATTCACTGTTAGAAGCACTCACAACTAACAGAACAACCGCATGACCCAGCAATCTCTCTACTTGGTATAGATCCTCCGGAAATGAGAGCTCTGACGCAAATCAATACATCTGCACACCCATGTTCATTGTAGCATTACTCATAGTAGTGAAAAAGATGGAGAAAGCCTAGATGCCCATCAGCAGAGGAATGGCTGAACAAACTTTGGAACATACACACAGTGGAATATTATGTATCATTGAAGAATAATAACGAATTTGTGAAACACCACATAATGTGGAGGAAGCTGGAAGACATTATGTTGAGTCGAAATTGGACAGATATTGTCTGAGACATATACTATAAAAAATCAAAAATAGGATTTCAACTTGCAGTTGGTTCTTATAATCTGGTCTCTGGTTCTAGGGTCTTGAACAAGCAGCCCACCATATTGCCAGTGAATTCTCATAAGCCTCTTCAGCTTGAATGAGTAGCCTGAAGTCTGGACTGCCCATCTTGGGGTCCTCAGCCTCTACGGCCACATGAGTAAAGAGAAACCTCTGGTCTGCAGACTTGAGACTTACCAGTCTCTAAAATTGTGTAAGTCATTTCTCTGAGATAAATTTCTCTCTCTTTCTCCCTTTCCCTCTCTTTATGTATATATATTGTTGTTGTCTGTTGCCAAGTGCCTTCAAGATGATTCCAACTCATCGTGACCCTGTGTAAGATTTCTGAGGGTGGCTGGTGAGTTTGAATCACTAACCTTGCTGCCCAGTGCTTATCCTATAGTGCCTCATCAAGACTCCATATATATAAACTGAGAGAGACAGTGACAGAGAGCCCTGCTAGCAAAGAAGGTGACACGTTGGGTTATTAACTGCAAGGTGAGCAGTTTGACTGTACCAGCCTTGGAGCCCCTATACATGGTCTCTAAGAGTCTGCCTAACAGTACATAACCACCACTGTGATGGCCTCCGGGGGGCGGAGGGAGGGAACACAATTCTTCCCTGGGTAGAGTATTGCTGTTGTTAAGTACCGTTGAATTGGTTCCGGCTCATAGCAACCCTGTATGGGGTTTCCAAGTGGCTCGTGAGCTTCAACTGCCAACCTTGCAGTTCGAACCGACCTTGCAGTCCAGCGCATTAACACACAGAACCACACCAGGGCTCCAGCATATTAATAATAGGAGAAACTGCGCAAGTCGCTGCTGTCAGTACAAATTGTCTGTAATCCTAAAACTGATATAATAGTCTGTTTGCTTGTTTGTTTTTCAGTAAGAATGTATTTCTTTCTCTTCTTCTACTTCGAGCCCTGGTGGTATAGTAGGTTGTGTTAGGCTGCAAGTCCAAAGGTGGGCAGTTTGAATCCATTAGCAGCTCTGCAAGAGAAAGATGAAGCACTCTGCTTACAGAAAGGTTTACAGCCTCACAGGGTCCCCGTGAGTCAGGACCAACTCTACGCCGTGGGTTGGATTTTATTATTATTATTCTATTTAATAACACCGACAAGATAATACCACAAACTGCTTTCCTTACCAAAATGTGGCAACACTATTTCGCATTCCCTCATCTACCCTTCCTTTATTTCATAGCATCTGCTTTCCTTTAACCTAATTTATTTTTAAGGATAAGTAATATCTATGATTCAAAATTATAAATATTTATTTATTCATTTATAATTGTCATCGTCAGTCTTTACTGCTAAAACCCAAGTACCTAGATTAATGCTTGGTAGATATTGTTGTTAAGAGCCATTCTGACATATAGCGACCCTGCGTAGGGATTCTGGGGAATGGCTGGTAGGTGTGAGCCGCCAACCTTCTGGTTCAAACGGACCTTGCGGTCCAGTGTTTCAAACTGACTTTGCTGTCCAGTGCATTGCCCTGCAGCACTACTCCACGACTCCAGACATTAGGCACTTAATAAAAATGTGTTGAATGAATGGCAGTTTAATTAGGTTACCAAAAGGGCTATTTTTCAGCCAAAGATACAATTCTTTGATCTTTTTGAACAGTCTTTTTGAAGTTTAACTCAGGTAACTTCAAAGTTCCCATTGAAATAAACAATTCAATCGTTTCTAATAAATGTATGTGGTGGTGGTTATGTGCCGTGGAATCAGTTCTGACTCATAGTGACCCC
>NW_006408666.1:7023132-7024217 GCF_000296735.1 Chrysochloris asiatica | reverse complement strand
GGATTCAGAAGAGGCCATGGAATGAGGGATATCATTGCTGATGTCCGATGGGATCTCTTTTTACTCTTTTGGTGAAATCTCTTGATACACATAAGTGTTTATTTTTATTAGGTTCCATTCATCAATTTTGTCTTTAATTTTTGTGTTTTTATTTATGTTTGACAATATATTTGTGCCATGTATTAGACCCATATGTTTGTCTTGTTTCCTTGACATTTCTGTCAATTATTTGAAGGCACTTAAATGTCATTCTGTTGAATTCTTTTTCAGGTAGTTTAAATGTCTTTTTTCATCAAAACCTTTTTCTATATCTTCTTTTTGGTCACTTGTTTGAGCTGCCACTCTGTGTAGTTTCTTCATGTGGCTATACATTGCCTGTTGTCCCTGAGACGTTTTGGTATATGCATTTATGTGGTGATTGCATATTGGTGTGTCTTTGGACACTCACTAATTGCCTCCTTTTAGGTGGGATTAGGGAATAGAAGCCTGTTCACTATTCTCTGTTCCCCATTCATTGAGCTCAGTTTAGAAAGTGATGTTGATTTTTGTCATTGATAAGATGCATGTTGTTGTTGTTAAGTGCCATTGAGTTGGTTTTGACTAATAGACACTCTGAATAAAGTTTGCAAGGAGCAGATGGTGAGTTTGATCTGCTGATTTGGCGATTCAAACTGACCTTATGGTCAAATGTTCCTACAGAACAGCTGGTATCGTTGGCTGGTGGTTGTGGCTGCAGAGAATATGTTTGTGGGTGGGCTGTATGAATATGGTTGCTGTCCTCTGTCTGGTGATGCAAGAAGAGAAAACATACAAACAAGGAAAAAAAAAAAAAAGCAAACAACAGCTTATAGAAAAAATAATAAAGGAGAGGGGAAAAAAAAACTAGAAAAAGAGAATTATTGTTGTTGTTAAGTGCCATTGAGTCAATGCTGACTTATAGTGACTCTGTATGGGGTTTCTGAGGAGCAGATGGTGTATTTGAACTGCTGACTTTGTATTTCGCAGTCCAGAGCTGATCCTACAGTGAGGAGTCCAAAAATGTAGTCCAAAAAAGAGAATAGAGGGAGAGAGAGAAAAAATGATAG
>NW_006408666.1:7002561-7023032 GCF_000296735.1 Chrysochloris asiatica | reverse complement strand
CAGCAATAAATCACATAAGCCATCTTCTGAAAAAAAAACAAACACGGAAGAGAAAATAAACAGAAAGAAAATTCACTAAACTTTATTTGGGCAAGGAATGGGAAAAATAAAGAGGTCAGAGAGTAGTAAAGAAAAAAATCAGTAGCAAAAAAAGACAAAAAAAAAAAAAGTAGAATATGAATTGGGGGAGGAGTAGAAACAGAAGGGAAAAAGAAAAGATGAAAGTGGAGATAGATGGGATAAAAAGGAAGGAAAGGTAAAGAGAGGAAGAAATAATAAACAAAGAAAAAAACTACAAGAGGAAAAAGCTGGGGCGGGTGTCAAACCCAGGGAGAAGATAACTCAGGTGCTCTTGTCAGTCAAAGCCTTCACATGGGCAAAGGATGAGATGGTGGTGCTACTGGCCCCGGTGGAGTTCCTTCAGGCCTAGATGTTGTCTGTTTTAGGCATCCACTCTGGAAATAGTTCATGCAGACTCCAAAGTAGTTGAGGTCAGGGTTTTATGTACCAGAGAACAGCCGAGGATGACAGTTCCCACTAGTTCAGAGCTGGCAAGGACTGGCCTTGCAGGTCTGGAGTAGACCTCACCTGAAGCCAGGTACCAGAGTTGGTGTAGATTGCAGTCCACAGCTGCATGGCTTACCACTGTGGGATCCAACCACCAGGAGAGCAGGTACTTCACTGCAAGTATATATAAGTAGTACAGACCATGCGTCTGGTCACCAGGATAATTTGGGGTTTAAGAAAACAAATCACACCTTTCTCTCTGCCCGTAGTGGTATACATTTGTGACACCAAGTCACAGTCTGCCTTCAAAACCAACCACAAAATTCCAAGATGGCTGCACCATGACTGGCCGACTGGCAGAGGTCACCTTCCTTTCTCCTGTTTTTGCCAGGTTTGTTCAGCTTACTCTCCTATTAACCACTCAATCTACTTCTCAGGCCCTTTGTCTGAAGCTCGTGGTACCAGCATATCATCTGCTTCAGTTTAATCTGGTTTTCCGTGTCTTTTTTGTAGAGGATCTGTGTTGCATTTCTGCCTAGTCTGCCATCTTCCCTCATCAATTGATTTCTTGACTGTTGCTTCCATGAGCATTTATAGACCCAGACAATATGAAGTCCTTGGCAGCTTCAATCTTGTCTCTGTTCCAATTATTTCATTTCATTTATTTTTTTGTTTTCTTTACATTGAAGTGCAATCCATATTGAAAATTGTAGTCTTGAACCTTCATCAGTAAGTATTTCAAGTCCTCTTTGCTTTCAGCAAGCAAGGTTGTATCATCTGCATATAGCAGGCTGCTAATGAGTCTTCCTCCAATCCTGGTGTCACATTCCTCCTCATATAATCTTATTTCACAGATTATTTCCTCCTCTGACAACTGGATGATGAAAAGATTCGATCATGATTCACACCTTTCCTGATTTTAAACCATTCAGTATCCCCTTAATCTGTTTTCATGACCTCCTCTTGGTTCCTCATGAGCACAATAAAATGTTCTTTAATTAACATTAGTCACAGTGTTGTTGGTAGTTTGTTATTATCTACACAGTCAAAAGTCTGCATAGTAACTAAGGCACATATAAACATATTTCTGGTATTCTATGCCTTTAGCCAAGGTTTATCTGGCATTAACAATGTTGTCACCTTTTCCACATCTTCTCTGAATCCAGCTTGAATTTCTGGCAGCTCCCTGTAAATGTAATTCAACAAATTTTGAATTATCTTAAGTAAAATTTTACTTGCATGTGATATTAATGACATTGTTTGAGGAGTTCTGTATTCCATTGAGTCAACTTTAATTGTTGATCGCATGCTACCTCCTGAAATGGTTGATGATCAACTAGTTATTTTGATATAGTCACTCTGTACTCCTTCCATCTTATCTTGATGTTCCTTGTCTCATTCAAACTTTGTCTGTGTTATTTTATGGTTATGTGCCATCCAGTTGGTTTCCACTCCTAGTGGCCCTATGTAAAACTAAATGAAACACTGACCAGTCCTACACCATCCTCACAACTGTTGCTATGGTGAGTCCATGTTGGCAGCCATTTTATCGATCCATCTCATAGAGGGTCTTCCTCTTTTTTGCTGAATACTCCATTTTACTAAGAAAGATCCAAGGGACTGGTTCCTTCTGAGAACATATCCAAAGTATGAGAGACAAAGTCTCATCATCCTTGAATTCTGGCCGTACTTCTTCCAAGACTTCATCCTTCAGCCCTCTATGAAACAATGTTCCACCGTTATTCATAAGGTCTTCAGTGGATAGTCTTTCAGAAGTGGATTGCCTCTACTCCTTCCTAGTCTGCCTAATCATAAAGCTGTCCTGAAACCTGTACACTAGTCATGACCTTGCTAGTATTTAAAACACCAGTGTCATAGTTTCCTACATCACCACGATACAGAAGCCACTACAATATGACAAACTGACAGATAAATTGCAGGATGTGTTTTGTGTTTAGCATTTTTTCTTAGTGTAATATTTTGCTTAGCGTAATTCTATCATGTACCATGTATCAGAGGTTCATTCATTTTTATTATTGAATAATATCCCATTATGTGGATACATACTTACAAGTGATGGAAATTTGGATTGTTTTCAGTTTGGGCTCTTATTTAAATAAAGATGCTATGAAAAATTTTCTGCAAACCTATGTGTGTGCATGTGTCTTACTATCTCTTGGGAGTGGAATTGTTGAGTCATATGACATTTATGGAGTCCTGGTGTGGCTCCCAGAATAAGTATTGGACTACTAACCTCAAGGAGTTCTGGTGTGGTGCTGTGTGTTAATGTGCTAGTCTGTAAAGTCATTTGAACTGCAAGGTTGGAGGCTCAAGCTCACCACTTGCCCCTCAGAAACCCTACACCGGATCACTTTGGGTTGGAATTGACTCAATGGTACTTAACAAGAACAACAGCAGCACTAACTTCAAAGTTAATGGTTCAAAACCACCAGCCACTCCTTGGAAACCCTATACAGAGTTGCTGAGTCGGAACTGACTTGAAGAGCAAGAACAAATGATAGCTATATCTAACAATTTCAGAACCTGCTAAGTTGTTTCCTAAACTATTTATGCCATTTTCATATCAGGAATAGATGAGTATTCCACTTTCTGAACATCCTTCCCAACACATCAGAAACATTCTAATATGATCTAGTGGTAACTCACTGTGGCTCTGATTGGCATTTCCCTAATCACTAATAATGTTGAGTATCTTCTAATGCTTACTGGTAGAAGGACCTCTCATAGCATAGTGGTTATGAGTTGGGCTGTTAACTTTGAAGTCAGTAGTTAGAAACTACCAGCCGTTCTGCAGGAGATAGATGAGGCTCTCTGCTTCTGTAAAGATTTACAGCCTAGGAAACCCCATGCACTAAGAGTCGAACCGACTCCACAGAACAACAGGCATTTGTATAAAGAGGACTGGTGTGGCACTACTAGATAAGCACGGGACTGCAAGGTCAGTTTGAATCTCAAGTTCAGAGGTTCAAACTCACCAGCCACTCCTTGGAAATCCTATACAGGGTTGGTATGAGTTGGAACTGGCTTGACGGCAGTTAACAACAACAAGAGGCCTTTGTATATTTTCTTTGTTGGAGTGTCTATTCTAAAATATTGCCTATTTTAATAATTGTTCTTAGAGTATTGAGCTGTAAAAAGTCTTTATATTTTCTAGTAATTATAATGAACAGTTTTATATAACAATTTCAAATATTACTCCAATATAATACTATGACTTCTGTTTTCTACTATTGCTGTCATATTAATTACATCTTTATACATAAATTTCATCAGCCCAGTTTTAAACATTATTGCTTTATTAAGTTTTATTTTAAATTAGATAGCAGAAAAAACTAGTTATAAACACAGTATATATCTATGTTCTCTTCTATGTTTTCCTGTATAGTTACATTTACCATTGCTTTTTATTTTTTATGCAGAATCAAATTACAGTCTAGTATCCTAAAGGAGCCCCTTTAGTAGTCCTTAATAAAATAAATCTGCTACTTACACGTTTCCTAAATTTATTTTAATTTTTAACTAATCTGTTATAAATGTCTTTATATGATGTGTCTATGAAGTGTCCTAATTTACCCTTCACTTTTGAAGAACAGTTTTTCTGGAGGTAGAATTCTTGGTTTATTATTATTCCTTTTTGTTTTTTTCTTAAATAAGCACTGAAGCGTATTAATCAATGCCTTCTGGCTTCCATGGTTTGGGATGAAAAATCAGCTGTCAATCTCTTATTGAGATTCCCTGTATGAGACAAGTCCCTTCTTTTCGGCTGCTCTCAAGAATTTTTTCCTGCCTTTCCTTAGTTCAACTATGATTTGTCTAACTGCAGATATCTTTGAGTTTATCCTACTTTGAATTAATTTACCATGTTGGATGTGTAGAATATAGCTTTTCCTGAGTTTTAGAGATTTTTTTTTGTTTTTTAAAAAAATGTATTTTGACATCTTTCTCTCGCTCCTCTTCTTTAGGACTCTGTATCTTTCAATATGTGTATGTGTGTGTAGATAGAAAGATATATAGATAGATAGGTTGTTGTTGTTGTTGTTATGTGCCGTGGAGTCGGTTCCAACTCATAGCGACCCTGTACAGGGTTTTGGAGGCTGTAAATCTTTATGGGAGCAGAAAGCCTCATCTTTCTCCTGCAGAACAGCTGGTAGTTTCGAACAGCTGACCTTGTAGCTCGCAGCCCGATTCGTAACCACTACGCTACCAGAGCTCCTTAGCTCCTCAGTCTCTGAGGTTCTATTTATTACTTTTCTTTCTTTTCTCAGAATGCATGGGCTGTCTTCAAGTTCCTGGATTCTCCTTTTGGAGCTGCTGAGCTCCACTAGTAAATTTTTCATTTTATTTATTTTATTTTATAACTCTAGATCTACTCTTTGGTCCTTTATTGATATTCTCTATTTGATGTGACATTATTTTTGTACATCCCTCAGTTCTCTATACGTGGGTTTCTTTCAACATATTAAAATATTGTTTTTGATAGTTGCCATCAAGTCAATTCCAACTCATGATTACCACATGTGTTCAGAGTAGATCTGACTCCACAGGGTTTCCAAGGAAGATCACGTTTTGGAAGTATATCATGAGACTTCTTTGCCTAGCGACTGCCTTTGTTCTTACATATAAGTCATACTTTCATCTCTCTTTGATAGCTCATATTTTTGGTGAAACTGGATCATTAAAATTATACATTGTGACAACTCTGATAATTTTTTGTTGTTGTTATTTTATTTCTGAAGTCAGATGGATCTTGATTGAAAGCAGAGAATATCAGAAAGATGTTTAATGTGGGCTCTATTGACTACACAAAGGCCTTCAATTGTGTGGATCATGACAAGCTATGGATAACATTATGAAGTATGAGTGGTTTGGAACACGTAATTGTGCTCATGAGGAATCTGTACATGGACCATGATGCAGTTGTTCAAACAGAACATGGGAACACTGAAGGTTTTAAAATTTAAAAAGGTGTGCGTCAAGGTTGTATTATTTCACCATACTTATTCAACCTGTATGCTGAGCACATAATCCAAGAAGCTGAATTATATGAAGAAAACTGTGGCATAAGGATTGGACTTAAAATACTTACTCGTGAAGATTAAATATCATAGCCTTTGGTATGGATTGCATCTCAATGTAAAGAATACAGAAATCCTCACCACTGGACCAGTAGACAACATCCATATAAATGGAGAAAAGATTGAAGTTGTCAGAGACTTCATTATACTCAGATCAACCATCAACACTCATGGAAGTGGCAGTCAAGAAATCCAATGACATATTGTATTAGGCAAATCTGACACACAAGACCCCTTTAAAGTGTTGAAGATCAAAGATGTCAGTTTGAGGACTAAGGAGTGCCTGTCTCAAGTCATGCTAGTTTCAATAACCACACATGCTTGTGAAAGTTGGACATTGAATAAGGAAGACTGTAGAAGAATTAATGCATTTCAGTTATGGTGTTGTAGGCAAATTTTGAAAGTACCATGGACTTTGAAAAGAACAAACCAATCTGTGCTGGAAGAAGAGCATCCAGAATGCTCTAATACTTCAGACATATTATCAGGAGTGACCAGTCCCCAGAGAAGGATATAATGTTTGCTAGAGTGGAGGGTAAGAGAAAAAGAGAAAGACTCCCAACGAAATGGATTAGCACAGTGGCTCAGGTATTGCAATGATTGTGAAGTTGGTCCAGAACTGGACAATGTTTCATTCTATTGTATATAGGGTTGCTATGAGTTTGTATCAACTAGATGGCACTGGTTTTTGTTTATTGAGTGATTTTCCCAATCAAATTTATTGTGAAGTCTATATTATCATTTTTTGACAACTGAAATCCCTTCAAGTTTAGCTTAATGGTTAACTAATATTTGGACAGGTATTTTTCACAAATCGTTGAACCAACAACTAGAGTCTATGTGTGCATAATGGAATACACCTTCAATGATACACCAGGAACTTGACAAGCTATGGACAACATTGTGTGTGCGTGTCGGGGGTAGATTTTCAGAGGTTCTTATTCCACAAGAGTCGCACCCTTTTTCTTCTTACTTGACACTATTTCCCTATTACCAATGGAATTATTATGTAAATATTAGTGTCTTCTTCAACATTTGAAATAGGTTGAATTTACCAGGGATCTCACCTAGATCTGGTCAGTTTTAAATACTATTTCAATATCTGTACTTTGTATAGGTCTATTTGGGTGTGGTGCTGCAGGTTAATGCACTGGACTACCATGTCAGTTTGAATTGCAAGGTTGGTGGTACAAACTCACCATTCACTCCTAGGAAACTCTTTAGAGTGTTGCTATGGATAGGAACTGACTCGATGACACTTAACGATAATTTGGGCATATATATTTATTCTTGTGTTCATTTTGCTTATTAATTTATGTCTTTGTAAGAAATTGTTCACTTAACAAAAATTGTCTACATTGTATAAATGTGTTTGTAATATTTCTATATCATCCTTTAAACTGTTTTTTTTGTTTGTTTGTTTGTTTGTTTGTTTGATTGATTTTTAGGGTTGTTGGTGATGTTATTCTTTCATGCTGGTTTTGAGTGGTTTGTTTCTATTTTCTTTCTTTCTTTCATCTACCCTTCACTGTGTTAGCTTTCTCTTCTCTGTTCTTCCTTCTTTCCTCCTTTCTTTTCCCTGTCCTTCCTTCATCTTAATTCTGTGGGAAAAAAGCACCAAAACATCAAGTTTATTTAAACTATAAACTGTGCTGGAAACTGGGAATGTAACTGTGAATAAGATATCAATCCTTCTCTCCAATAGTTTACAGAGATAGAGAAGGCTCACATTTCTACTTCAAAGCAGATCCTAGCTTCACATCTTGTGCTGTCTTCCAAATGAAAATATATTTATTATTTTATTACTTATTTATGCAATTATTTATTAATTATTTAGTAACATTAATTATTGATGGCAGAATTTGCAAGAACATTTCTTATATTCCAGGTTATATTTTCTTGCCACTTCTTTGTCTGTTCATCATCTATTCAATGTTAGAGTATTTACCAGCTTCTTGGAGGAAATAGATCCATAGCTTTGAATGTGACTTTGAGTTTTACCTCATATTTTCTTGTGTTTCATTAAATGACCTGCCTAATGTGGTCATTGTCACCAGTGTTCCAATCTGTATCTGAGCTTAGATGCTTACTAACAATAGAGAAGGGAATGATGCCTTGCTTAGCTTATCTCATCCTTTACCTTGCTGATATGTTTTTACCTGATGTGGACATTTAAAGTGAAATTTCAACCCATTAAGTCCAGAAAGAAAATGAGTATTCTCACAAATAGAACGATTACTGCATTAACTTTCACGGGAAATATGTAAGACATGGCTTTTGCAACACTGGAAGCAAGTTAATCTCTGATCTTACAATGATATAATCTGAAAGTACATCTAGGAGTCTCAAAATAATCAACTTAAAAATATGAAAATTAATAAGACCATCACTATGCTATGACAAAACTTATAACATTTTCAATTACCTTTCTGAAATCAATAATTAAAATTTGAAAATATAATAGAAATTAACCCATAACAATAGTAGTACCAATGCATAGTTAGTACAAATTTAAATCACAACTGTATGACATAGCATTGAGATTGCACCCTTATTAGAGAAAGAAGACTTGGCTAAATGGAAATCATGCTATGTTGTTGGGTAGAAAGATCTGGAATATTATCAGTAAGATATGTTTCTTTATATAATGTTTGTGCTTAATTGTGCTTCAAATTCTGGAGTGAAGTTTTGTGAAAATAAGCGTATGATTTAGAGTGAAGACAAGAAACATTAGCTGAAAAAGGTTTAAAAAGGAAAAGTCGGATAAAAAATATACCACCAGTTTAATACAAATGGAAAGGAATTAAAATAAAAGCCAAAGTAAAATAATAAAACAAATCATTTTCTCCTAATTTTAATAGGTCTTCGTTTATTACAAATATAAGTTCTCATGTTTTTGTCTGTAGTATAAATTGCAATTATTTTTCCAAATTAGTGATTTTTTTAGCTTAATTTTAGTGTTTTTTTTTCTTTCATTATAATAAATTTTCTTCAATGTACTCACATTCACAATCCTTCCCCTTACTAATTCTTAATTTTTAGTCTTACATTAAAAAATTCCCTTCTTATTTTATAGACAAAGGAGCCTCTTCTCTTCAGAATCTCGGATTCATTGGGACGTATTATGCTGTAAAGTGTGAAAAACATCCAATTCGATTTTATGCCATATGGTGCTCTATGGTCCTGTGATACAGTGAACTCATTGAGTATCTCTTCTAGCCCCAGTCTTTGTAATTCCTACTAAATATTTGGGTGGGACCATGAAAACAGATTGTAAAGGACATTGTCTAGTTCTGTAACCCTGCCAGGTTTGAAAGGAGTCATCTTAGAAGCAGGAACAGAGTATCCCAGAAGCATCTAGAAAGAAGAGCCATCAGTGGGTTGTCAAATTCCTGCACAGAGAGGTGATTGCAGCAGATCCAGCAGCTGAGAGAGGCAGCAGGCTGAGGAATGATGCTCAGGTACCTGCAGGCAGGAGTCACACTTACAGACTGGGGCACACTTTGAGCATCTGATGACAGAGCTAAAGGAGCAGGTTACACGTGTCTGAGCACAGTAGAGGTCAAGGGGCATGGCCACGAGGGCCAGAACTAGAGAAGCATGTCTGTGGTGTGGCTGAGAAGAAGCGCTCTTGACCAGATCCTGAATTGAATCCTATTCACCTCCTTAATAAACCCCAGAACTCTGAGTATTGCCTATAAGTTCTTTGTGGCTGTTGCAATGTAATATTGTACCCCGCAGAGAAGTTGAGTGTCATGGGAGGGGTGGTTGATGTCAGAATAGGATAAAGAAGGTTGGAGCATGGAGATGGGGCTGACTTCTGCCTCATAGGAATTGGCCTTGAGCTGAGATTGAATTTGAGTCTCCTTTGTTTTTGGATCTAAATAGCATGGACATCTTGTCAGGAGGGATCAGTTGTTGGAGATGGGTGTCATGCTTGGTAAACTAGCAGGTCAATGAAAAAGAGGAAGACCCTAAATGACATAGATTGACCCAATGGCAACAATAATGGGCTCAAACCTAATAATTGTGAGGATGGCACATGACCAGGTAAGGTTTTGTTCTAATGTGCATAGGGTCTCTATGAGTCAGAACCAAAGTAAGGACACCCAACAACAACATACATCAGAGCAAGATGAAGCATACGAATAGCCCATTTTAGCAACAACAGAGATCTAAATAAAATTAACTTTCCATCATTCCCAAATATTAATGTCTTGGTGTGGTGTTGCAGGTTAATGCACTGGGCCATAATGTCAATTTGAACCAAAAGGTTGGCAATTCAAACCCATCGGCCGCTCCTCAGAAACCCTATACAGGGTATCTATGGGTCAGAACTAA
Organism: Chrysochloris asiatica; assembly: GCF_000296735.1. NCBI lineage: Eukaryota > Metazoa > Chordata > Mammalia > Afrosoricida > Chrysochloridae > Chrysochloris > Chrysochloris asiatica. The sequence goes on along the minus strand of NW_006408666.1, from coordinate 7,013,088 downwards.
TTCGATAGCATTTAACAGCAGCAACATCTGCAAATATTAAGATTGTACATTTGGCTGAGTCTTTTCCATAGAGGAATGGAAGGTACTTTGTTGGCACAGGGATATGGTTTAGTCTCTAAGCTAGTTGATCTCACTCTCACCAAATCAAACTCCGTGCTTTCTTATAGTAGAGATGTTAACTAAAAGAAGGATCATACAAATGTAAACATGTTCTAGTTTTAAACATTCATTTTCAATGCCTGTTGTGGTGCTGTAGAATCAGCATTGGACAGCAAACCACAAGGTCAGCAGATCAAATCCTCCAGCTGCTCCTCAGAAACCCTCTACAGGGTTGCTATGAGTCAGAACCAACTCAACAACACTTAACAACAACAACAAACATTTATTTTTCTTTTTGATAATTTGAATAATTTTCAAGAATATGTCACAGTTTTACTGTCCTTGGCTCCAGACACACTGCACAGCTATGTTGTTGTTGTTAAGTGCCGTGGACTATATTATCATTTAATTCAGGAGCAGTGGGATATTATAATTTTGAGTCTTTTCCCTGATGGTTCATCTTCCTTCCAATGATTCATTCATCACCTCTACTTTAAAAATAATGTTATTTTTGAAGGAAACTCATCATTATCACCTACAGATATATATATTGTTTCCTTTTTAAAGTGGTTTAAAATGTTAATGAATAGTTAAAATATCCTACCATCTTTGTCTTTGTTAAAACATTGAAAAGCACATTGAAATATTTGGCTTAATTATGTTTTAGATACATTGTCTTCTTGTTTTAGTTTCTTGAGCTTTTAAATTAACTGTCTTTGTGATCTTGGGCAAGTTACTCAGCATCTTTGAATCTCATAGTTCTCTTTGCAAAGTATCAGTCTCTAAAAATGAAGCTAAGATCTCATCTACTTAAAAAGTATTTCATAAGCATATAAGTCAAGAATCAACTTAAATATACTTTTGTATATGGAAATGGTAATGATTTGTCATGGTAACGATTACAATACATTTTAAAGGAACACACACTAGAAGTGGTTCAGTGAAAAGTTATTTTTCTTCTAAGGTTTGGCTTTGTGATACATTAATACAGATATAAATGGCAAACTGAACTTCATTAATACCTGAGACAAAGTCAGTCACAGAAAATGGGTTCTGTTAACTGACTTCTTGGATACCAATCAGCATTTTAATTGTCTGAAACATATCCACCCGATAACACTGTTGATACAGTGTTAAGAGAGACAACTATGTTGAATTGTTATACTCTAGCATACAAAGGTCTGAAACAAAAATTCTAAGCACAATTTCAACAAAATTGAATGCATGAAATAGAAGAAAACTCATGAGAAATGAGATTTTTTCCCAGTCATGTAAGTTTGCTTTACTTTTGAAAAATCAACCAATGTAAATTCACCTTGATAGGAATAGATTAACATAATGGCAATCTCAGTTAATGAATAAAAGTATTTGATAAAACGAGACATGGCATTTCTGATGAAAAGGCTTTCCTCAAACATGAAAGAAGAAGAAGCTACCCCTGAGAAACATCCAGCTAGAAGCTTACTTAGCAGTGAAAGAATTAATCCTTTCACACTGTGACAAAGAAAAACACAATCATATCTATGTTTACCAGTTCTAGTCAACTGAAGGTTCTCACTAAGGCAAGGGAAAGAAATAGAAGGTTTTCATATTGGAAAGGAAGACGTCAAGCCGTCTTTATGTGTAATGGTGAATAGTTTGCATAGAGAACGTTATGGAGTCTAGCATAAATGAATGCAACAAGTTTCAAGATACAAGATCAGGATTGAAAAATCAATTGTGTATCCACACATTTTGTTGTTAAGTGCCATCGAGTCAGTTCTAACTCATAGCAACCCTGTATAGGGTTTAGGAGGAGCGGCTGGTGAGTTTGAACCACCGACCTTGTAGTTCAAACCAACCTCGTGGTGCTGCGCTTTGTTCCACAGCACCACACCAGGACTTGATAGCCATAGTTTGTTGTTGTTGTTAAGTATTGTCGAGTCAGTTTCATCTCATAGCAATCTCATATAACGTTTCCAAGTAGCAACTGGTGAGCTTGAACTGCCGCCTTTGTGGCTCAGACTGATTTTGCAGTCCAGTGCATTAACCCACAGTGTCACACCATATGCATACTAGCATCTCAAAAATGTGTGCAAGGTGTCTTGAAATAAATTGAAGAAGAGCTAACTAAGTGGAGAGCTATATCATGTTGGTGGGTCAGATTTGTCAGTATCGTTGTCAGTTAAGAACATGTATGTCTACAAATTAATACTCACTCCAGTTCAAATCCTAGTAGGCTTTTTACAATGGAAATTGCTCAGTTGATTCTAAAATTCATAGCAAATGCAAGAGACCAAGCAATTCAAGAAAGTAACAAAGTGAAAACACTTATACTATCTGAGTTCAAAACTTAAATCTATAATAATCAAGACACTCTGGTACTGATGTCATGGTAGATAAATAGATAAGTGAAGCAGAAGAGTATATCTAGAGGTAAACCTGTGCATATTCTTGTTTTTTGACAAAGGTGAAAATAAATTAAATGGAAAAAAGACAATTGTTTTAACAAATGATGCTAGAATAATTGCAAGAGAAATAGACTTCAATAGATATAAAATGATACAATCTCTTTGGAAAAGTGTTTGGTAGCTTCTTAAAATGTTAAACAGACACACTTCATGATCCAGCCATCCCACTCCGAGGATTTTCCCAACATCTTGCAAACATATGATCTATATTGATACAAAGATTTGTACATGAATGCTCATAAACACTTGAATTATAATAGCAATCACCTAGAAACACCCCAGACAACATTCTGGTCGATTCATATGACAGAATCCGGCTGTCTTTATAAGTGCCATCAAATCGGTTCTAACTCATAGCAGCCCTGTATTGGGTTTCTGAGGGTTACTACTCAAGAACAAGCAGAATTAAGTTAATGACAAAAGAAACAACATGGTTGAATCTGAAAATGATTGTGCTAGATGAAAGGAACCAGACAGAAAAAAGTGAACAAATGATTTGATTTGATTTAATATAAAATTCTAGAGAAGGCGAGCTCACCCACAGTTACAGAAAGTAGAGCAGTGTTTTTGTCAAGGTGGGGAGGAGCTTCCATATGGAAGGATTGGCCATAAAGGGGCAGGAGAAAGGGTCTGAATATGGGAAGAAACTCACTATTTTAATTATGGTGTGATTTCACTGGTGTGTACATATGTCAAAACTTTAAAAAAAAATTCACTTTGAACATACTCATATTGTTATGTTACTTATAGCTCAATAAAACTATTTTAAAATGCTACATTGTGGTTGTTGTTGTTATGTGCCGTGGAATTGGTTCCGACTCATAGTGACCCTCTACAGGGTTTCCAAGGCTGTAAATGTTTACGGGAGCAGAAAGGCTCATCTTTCTCCTGCGGAATAGCTGGTAGTTTCGAACTGCTGACCTTGCGGCTCGCAGCCCAATTCGCAACCACTATGCTACCAGAGCTCCTTAAAATGCTATGTAATGGGGGAGAAATTTTAGGTTCGGCAATCCTAAGGACAAAATGGAACTCAGCTAGTTTAAAAAGAACAATCATATTGAAAAATTGCTCTAGCTACTACCAACTAATTTATACATATTGTTTAATTGATAACTTTCAATAGTACATTGCTGTTGTTGTTAAGTGCAGTTAATAGTAGAAACTTAATGCAATTAGAAATGGAGCCGATTAGCTCATTGCATTTCATAATCTATTTCTATTTGAAACATGAGTTATAGTTATTTTCTTTTCATTTTTTTGGAAATATTAATGAAGTGAGTTTCATCAGTAGCGGCAACCACAGTTGAGGTCTACTTAAAATATTTAAGGTTATTAAAGTTGAACTAGTGAAATGTTGGCATGATTCTAGTCCTTCAATATGTCATTCATTGCTACGTAGGACAATCTCATGTTCTTTCTAAGTAGCACTAGAAAGCAGTTGTATACTAACAGAGACAGGCTTGAATATGAAAACCTCTCCCTGCTGACACTGTGAAATGGAAACATGAATGTCCTTAAGAAACATACCCCTTGCCATGGATAGTGTTGATGGTGGTCAGATGGTATTGTTTCGGAGACCCTGGTATTGTAGGGAGTCCAAAAAGCAAATCTAATTTTATACTTACCGGTCCCCAGGCAGAAAGCTACAGCTCGCCTCAACACAGGGTCAAATGGGATCGAACACAGAGTCAAAGCAACGACAAGCTGGAACTGAAGGAGAAGGCTTATGCAAGGCAAATAGGTTAGGGTTTCTATATTAAATACTGAAGTCTTATAGGCCATTTAAATAGTTTGTAGTGCATTTTGACGTATTGCACTGGGCAAATCTGCTGCACAGGAACTTTTTAAAGTGTTGAAGAGCAGAGATGTCAGCTTGAGGACTAGGGTGCGCCTGACCCAGGCCATTGTGTTTTCAATAGCCTCATATGGATGCGAAAGCTGGATAGTGAATAAGGAGGATTGTAGAAGAATTGATGCCTTTGAGTTGTGGTGTTGGAGGAGAATACTGAAAGTGCCATGGACTGCCAAAAGAACCAATAAATCTGTTTTGGAAGAAGTGCAGCCAGAGTGCTCCTTGGAGGCCAGGATGGCTAAGCTTCGTCTCTCCTACTTTGGACATATTGTCCGGAGGAAACAGTCGCTGGAGAAGGATGTCATGCTGGGTAGGGTGGAGGGTCAGAGAAAGAGAGGAAGACCCCCAATGAGATGAATCAGTCAGGTGGCATCATTGATGGACTCAAGTGTGGCAGCAGTAGTGAGGTTGGCCCAGGATCGGACATTGTTTCGTTCTGCTGTGCATGGGGTCGCTATGAGTCGGTTCCGACTCGATGGCACCTGACAACAAGTGCATTTTTGCAGAAAAAATGGAGACGCTTGTGTGGCAAGGACTCATGATTGGGAGGGAGAGGTTGTAATTCAAGCATTGAAAGATGGGGTTATAAATTAGGATCAGGTTCCTATTACTTAAACTATACAGAAACCACAATTGTTGAGTGTTTGTATGAAAGTAAGGAAAAGGTCATACCAGAAACTAGGAGAAAGGCAAGCAGAAGAAATGAATGGATGTCTCACCTCATAAGCATGTGAAAGCTGGACAATGAAAAAGGAAAAGAGGGGAATTTATGCATTTAAATTGTGCTATTTGTGTAGGATATTGAAATATCATGAACTGCTGATTTTGAACACATGACCAGGAGGAATCTGTCACTAGAAGAGGACGTCATGCCTGATAATGAAGAGGGTCAGAAAAAATTATGGAAACCCTCCACTAGACGTATTGATAAAATATGGGCTCCCACATACCAGTGATCACACAGAGGCCACAGGGCCAGACAACATTTATTTATGTCCATTATACACGACGTTGTCGGAGCTGATGCCGTAGGCCCAAACAGCATTAACAATAAAGACAAGTGAGAGCTTGGGTAGCAGTAATGATGTTCATATCCATGGAAATGGAAACTGTAAGTCAGTTAAAAACTGCAGTCAAAACTCTAGTTAATCCAGTGAAGAATGAGAAACCAAACAAATGTATATTAATTACAGAACTGGATGGGTCAGTTAAGAACTGTCACCATTGACTAATAAAAATGTCTAAATCCAGGGGAAAGCTGGTGGCTCTAGCCAACCAGCCCCCCAAAGGATAAAGATGAGACTTTCTACTACCACAAAGATTTACAGGGTCACCGTGAGTCAAAACCAACTGGACGGCATGTCACACCAACATGAATATAAGAAATCATCATAGTAACTCAGTGTTGAAGGAGAGGAGAAAAAGCTGGGACCATAAAAGGGACATTTCTGAAATTTAAAATGGAAGAAGGAATTTACTGGAATTAATAAATTCAACACAAACATATTGGAATCTTACCAAGACTTCATTTTGAAGACTAAGATTCATCTGACCCAAGTCATAGTCTTTTCAATATCTTTATATGTATGTGAAAAGCTGGATAATGAATGAATGAGGAAGACTGAAGGAGAATTGATGACTTTGAAATATGGGTTGGTGAAGAATACCAAATATACCATGGACTGCCAGAAGAATCCACAAATGTCTCTTGGAAGAAGTGTGATCAGAATCTTCCTAGGGAGCAAGGATGGAAAGACTTTGTCTCATGCACTTTAGACATGTTTTAGGAATGAATAGTCTCCGGAGAAGACCATTCATGCTTGATACATTAACGATCAGTGAGAAAAGAAAAAACCTCAGTGAGATGGTTTGACATGGTAGATATAAGAATACACTCAAATATAGCAATGGTTGTAAGGATAGGACAGGATCAGGCAGTGTTTCAGTGTTGTGCATACAGGGGTTGTTATGACTTCAAGTCAAGTTGACAGCACCTAATAACAACAACAAATACAATTCAGGAGTAGTACAAGTAACGGGGACTTTGGAGTTTACCGTGATAGTACTCCTAACTTCAAAAGTATATGTCCAGTGGGAGGAGAGAGATGTATGATTATTTCTTCAAAGAGGTCTTGACATTTACAGGGGAGTTAAGAAATCAAGGAAGTCTATGATCAGAGAGTATAATGAAGACCATTGCTACTGCTGTAATTGTGTGCTGGCAAGTCAATTCAAACAGAGACCCTGTATGATAGAACACAACAACCCCATAGGATTTCCTAGGCTGCAAGAGTCCTGCTGTGGGATCACAAGGCCGGTGGTTCAAACCCAACAGCCCAATCAGGGTCGGTATGCGTCAGAACTGACTTGACGACATTTAACAACAACACCAATCTTCATAGAAGCATCTCACCTAGTCTTTTCTTCCCCAGAGCTCCTGGGTGGGTCTGAATTTCCAACGTTCAGCTTAGTAGCTGCGTGCTTAACCATTGTGGCCACAGGGCTCCTTTTTTTATAAGTAGTAGTGGTCACATTATTCCTTGCACTGACTACCAGACACTGCTTGCACTATTGCAGCATTTCTTGTCTGTGATGATATAACACTTTATAGAGGCCTTTTACAGCAGATTTGCCTAACGCAAACATCATTTTTTTTGTTGTTTGCTGCTTCCATAAGTATTAAATGTGGATCGCAGCATAACGAAGTCTTTGACAACTTCAATATTTTCTCTGTTTATTATAATGTTATTTGCAGCTCCAGTTGTGAGGATTTCTGTTTTCTTTGCATTTTAGGTACACACTGTAGTTTTGGGTCTTCATCAGTATTTCTAATCCTCATCACTTCCGGCATACAAGGTTGTGTCATCTGTATATTGCAAGTTGTTAAAGAGTTTTACTCCAGTTCTGATTTCGCATCCTTCTTCAAAGAAACCAAATTCTCGGATTATTTTTTCACGGTACAGATTGAATAGCTGTGGTGAAAAAATGCAACCCTGACACGTTCCTTCCCTGGTCTTTAACGGTTAAGTATCTCCTTGTCCTTTTTGAACAACTGCCTCTTTCTTTGTCCACATACAGGTTCCTCATGACCACAATTGTGCATTCTGGAATACCCACTCTTCACAGTGTTTCCCATAGTTTGTTAGTATGACCTATCAAGTCAAATGCCCTTCCATAGTCAAGTACTGGCTGCAGCCAAGATTCTTCTGAAATCAGCAATGATTTTCCTAGTTCACGTTCATGTTTTACACGTTAGGAAATGAAGTATTACGGATTTAAAATTACTTACCAAAGGACACAGACTACTCAGTAACTGGTTTTGGAGACTGAAAAGTAGCTTGTGAAAGAACTTCTTTGTGCCTTATGTGCTTTCGGCATGGTGGAGAGGAAAGTACTTTTCAAGAACCATCACCCTTGTATTTGTGAGAAGAGAGAGAAAATGATTTATGGAAACCTCCATAAGTTTAGCTCTCTGAATGTGAAGATTTAATGACTTTTGAGCCTTGCATTTTTTTTAAGGAAAAATATTTTTTAAGGCAAAACAATGAATCATATCTATTTGGACACTATGAAAAGATTTGAACACACTTTCTTATTGCCCCTAGTGTGATGTTGGAGTCCTAGTGTGGTACCATATGATAAGCACTGGGCCACTAATCACAAAGTTGGTGGTTCAAACCTACCTACAAGTTACTCCTGGGAATTCATTATACAGGGTCACTATGAATTGGAACTGACTCCACAGCGCTTAACAACAACATGCATGATATTGCATGGAATTCACACAGGCCATGTTTACTCCATTAGGAGGTGAGTTTGTGGTAAAGTATGACCTGGTGGGAAGAAAAGATAATGCAAGCAAAAAGGAAGAGTTGTCCAGATTTTTCCTTACCCCCCGAACACTGAAGGGAGGTAGAATAGTGGAGTCTTTTACACCTGTAGATGTACCTCTAGTGAGGTTGGCCCAGGATTGGGCAGTGTTTTGTTCTGCTGTGCACAGTGTCACTATGAGTCGATACCGACTTGATGGCACCTAACAACATCAACAACATCCTTAATCTCTGGTGAGAATTCTGACAATTCACTTCTTGCTTAGTTTTACTCATTCATATATGTCTTCAACAGTTTAAGAAAGGATGAAGAAAACCTCAAGCATTATGCAACTGAAAGGAGAGTTGCATTTGAGCCCAACTCCCTTTCATTACAAGCAGCTCCAGGGGTTATGAGCATTCAATTTATGGATAACTCCTACTTGCCCTCTAATATTTTGTAAATTTGCCCTCACTTTCAAATGATTGAATAAACTCATTGTTGTTGTTATGTTGTTAAGTGTCGTAGAGTAGTTCTGACCTATAGTGACCCAGAGTAGGGTTTCCGAGGAGCAGCAGGTGAACTTGAACTGCTAATTCTGTGCTTCAAACAGACTTTGCAGCCCAGTGCAGTCATCCACAGTGCCTCCCCAGGAATCAACCCAGACTCACCACAGAGTCTTCATCGCTGTCACCTTAAGGAACTGCACACGCAGTTGTGAAATCATTGAGAAGACTTTGAACCTTTCCTTGGGAAAGCTAAGGAAAAGCTCAATTAAAACTGGATGCCCCTGCTTTGACTGCTCTACAAATACTTCAAGATACAGGAACAGAGCCCATTCATACCCTGGGGGCTGCCTGTTTTCAAGATTCTGAGAAAAGCAGAGTGTACATGAAGAAAGAAGATGTTTTTAGTTGAATTCACATCTATTTATATAGATGGCAGGAAGTTCAAGACAGGACAGTGCTTTGTGTATTTGGCAAGGTGACCCACTCCCATTTTCACCCTGCTTTGCTGTGACTATATAGCAGGGAGAGCAGGTACCTTTTGTCAGGGCAAAGGGACACCGCTGTGATACAGCAGTTAGGTGTATGACTAATCATGCGGGAATCTCTGGAAAAGGTCCCTATGGTCAGCACTACCAATTACAGACTAACAGAGACACACGGAGAAAAATGAGTATGTTTCTCGGCCACAATAGCAAACGGAACATATCCTTTATCATACAAGGGTGTTGTTGGTGCTAAATGTTGTTCAGTTGGTTCCAACTCATAGCTACCCTATACAGGGTTTTCAAGGAGCAACTGGTGAGTTTGAACTGCCAACCTTGTGTCCAGTATTGATCCTACATTGCCGCACCAGGAATCAAAGGTGTATGTTCCTAGAAGTAGATTAGTGGTTACAAGTGGCTGAAGAAGAAAGGATTGGGGAATTATTTTGTAATGGGGACAGAGTTTCTGTCTGGGGTGATGAAAAGTTTTAGAAATACCTAGTGGTAAAGGTGGCAAACTGAGCTGTACACTTTCAAATGGTTTACTTAAGTGGCAAAGTTATTAAGTGTATAACTTACCACACAGTAAAACAAAACAAAACACAAAGTCTGACAAACGGGCTAGGCTTTATGCAGAGTCGATTTTCTTTACAAACCCAGGCAGCAGGCTGTCATACCAAAGACGTGAGGGTGCTGCTCCTCAGACCACTGACTCTGAAGTTAGCACCTCTGGCTGTGGTGATGGTCAGAACTTTACTTTCCTCTGATTTGCATTCACCTACTTCATATTATCAATTTTTTATGAATTTAAGGAACCCTATTTGTGGTGCTGTGGTAGCGTAATGGTTATGAATCGGGCTGCGAACCTTAAGGTCAGCAGTTCGAAACTAACAGCTGTTCTGTGTGAGAAAGATGAGGCTTTCTGCTCCTGTAAAGATATACAGCCTCAGACACACTGTACAGGGTCGCTATGGGTTGGAATTGACTCAACAGCACTTAACAACAACACTTTGTGGTGCTGTGGGTTAATGCAATAGACAACAAAGCTGTTTGAACCACAAGGTTGGCAGTTCAAGCTCACCAGCTGCTTGTCGGAAACCCTATACGTGGCCGCTATGGGTAGAAACCGACTCGACGGAACTTCACAACAACAACAACATTGCTTAGTCTGTCAGTTTGCCGTACTGTGGTGGCTTGTGAGTTGCTGTGATTCTGAAAGCTATGCCTCAGGTATTTTAAATACCAGGAGGGTCACTCATGGTGACCAGGTTTCAGATGAGCTTCCAGAGGAAGACAGACTAGGAAGAAGGAGTGACAAACTGTTC
>NW_006408666.1:6999303-7000918 GCF_000296735.1 Chrysochloris asiatica | reverse complement strand
CCATTTCACAGAGAGGGGACCCAATGGAATGCGGAAATCATTGGATGATATCTTTGATATTCCATGTGAGTAAAGTTTACCAAAAGTAATACAGAAATGGCTACAAGCATACATTGACAGAGAACTTCCAGAGGTTCAAGCCGGATTCAGAAGAGGACACAGAATAAGGGATAGCATTGCTGATGTCCGATGAATCTGGGCTGAAAGCAGAGAATATCAGAAAGATGTTTACCTATGCTTTATTGACTATGCAAAGGCTTTTGATTGTGTGGATCGTGACAAGCTATGGACACATTGCGAAGTATGAGTATTCTGGAACACTTAATTGTGCTCATGAGGAATCTGTTCATGGACCAAGAGGCAGTTGTTCAAACAGAACATGGGAACAATGAATGGTTTAAAATTAAGAAAGGTGTGCGACAAGGTTGTGTTCTTTCACCATACTTATTCAGCCTGTATGCTGAGCAAATAATACGAGAAACTGGGTTCTGTGAAGAAAAACGTGGCATCAGGATTGGAGGAAGACTCATTAACAACTTGTGATATTCAGATGATACATCCTTGCTTGCTGAAAGTGAAGAAGACTTAAAATATTTACTGATGAAGATCAAAGAGTACAGCCTTTGGTATGGATTACATCTCAATGTAAAGCAAACAAAAATCCTCACCACTGGACCAATAAGCAACATTTTTATCAGTGGAGAAGAGATTGAAGCTGTCAAGGACTTCATTCTTCTTGGGTCAGCTATCAACACTCATGGAAGCAGCAGTCAAGAGATCAGATGACATATTGCATTAGGCAAATCTGCTGCACAAGACCTTTTTAAAGTGTTGAAGCAAAGATGTCAGCTTGAGGATTAAGGTGCACCTGACCCGAGCCATGGTATTTTCAATTACCTCATATGCATGTGAAAGCTGAACAGTGAATAAGGAAAACCTTAAAATAATTGATGCTTTGTGAGTTATGGTGCTGGAGGAGAATATTGAAAGTGCCATGGACTGCCAAAATAACCAACAGATCTGTGTTGGAAGAATTGCAGCCAGAGTGCTCCTTGGAAGCTAGCATGGCCAAACTTCGTCTCTTATACTTCAGGCATATTGTCAAGAGGGACTAGTGACTGGAGAAGGCGATCATGCTTGGTAAAGTGGAGGGTCAGAGAAAAAGAGGAAGATGCCCAGAGAGATGGATTGCCAAAGTGGCAACATCAATGAGCTCAAGCGTGGCAAAGATAGTGAGGTTGGCACAGGATCGGGCAGTGTTTCGTTCTGCTGTGTGTAAGGTCGCTGTGAGTTGGTACTGATGATTCTATGGCACGTAACAACAATTGTTAAAAGAAGGAGCTCTGGTAGAGTAGTGGTTACGATGACAACTTCTAACCTCAAGGTTGGCAGTTCGAAACTACCAAATGTTCTGTAAGAGAAAGATGAGACTTTTGTTTCTGTAAAGTTTTGCAACTCGGAAACCCTGTGCAGGGTCACTATGAGTTGGAACCGACTCCACGGTACTTAATAGCAACAAATTGCTTAGGAGTCCTGGTGTGGCACTTTGAGTTAAAGTGCCAGGCTTCAAAGCTGTTTGAACTGGAAGGTCGGTGGTTCAAGCTCACCAGCGGTT
>NW_006408666.1:6996662-6998873 GCF_000296735.1 Chrysochloris asiatica | reverse complement strand
CTGCTCTTTGGAAACCCTCTGCAGGGTTATGATGAATCAGAATGGACTGGATGAGAGTGAGGATTGCCGAGAAGGAAAAGCACTTGGGATCAAGTTGTCAGCTTCATCAGAAATGTTAAAAGCAAACAAACTGCAATGAAAGAATGGCTCTCTACTTTTTGCTGGAGGCAATAAATCTAGCAAATGCCTTCTCTGTAACTCCTACAATTTCAGCTATAATAAGTCGTATGGCGGTGTTCAAAGCTTCAGTCACACTGGGAACCAGCTTTCCAACACTCATTCATGTTCTAATCCCAGCTGTGAATTTTCATTTCCATCCCAAATAGACTGAATCAGAATTTGCATTTTAATGAGACCACCAGGTGGTTCTTACATAAGTATACAATTCAGTATATATGATTTGCATGTATGCATATAATGAACCAGAATCTACATTTTAACAAGCTCCTTATATCTGATCTCTTGACTGCTGCTTCCATGGGCATTGATGTTGGATATGAGTGAAAAGAAATCCTTGGCAACTTCAATCTTTTCTCCATTTACTATGATGTTGCTTACTGGTCCATTTGTGAATGTTTTATTGTTTTTTTTTCTGTATGTTGAGGTATAATCATATTGAAGGATGCAATCTGTTATCTTCATCAGTAAGTCCGTCAAGTCGTCTTCATGTTAAGGAGCACGGCTGTGTTAGTTGTATGCTGTACGTTGCTAATGAGTCTTCCTCCAACCATGTTGCCCTGTTCTTTTTATAGTCCACTTAGATTATTTGTTCAGCAGATAGATTGAATAAATATTATAAAAGGATATAACATCTCTCCTGATTTTAAACCACACAGAATCCTATTTCAATGTAAACACTGCCTTTTGATCTATATACAGGTTTTGCATGAGCACAATTAATTATCTTGGGATTAAGAATGATAATCACTTTTTCCAATGTTATCATAATTTGTTGCAATGTATACAGTTGAGTGTCTTTGCATAGTGAATAAAACACAGGTAAGTATCTTTCTGGTTTCCTTTGATTTCTGTTGAGTTCCATCTGACCTCAGCAAATGAACCTGACTTGAATTTCAGACACTTCCCTGTCTATGTATTAATCATCAATAATATTTACCAAAAAAAATAAGATTTTTTTTTTCTTTTAAGAGTATGTTGTGGTTAGGTGCCGTCCAGTCAGTTATGATCAACAGTAAACCTATATACAACAGAGCAAACCTACAAACACCACGCCCTGTACCATCCTCACAATTGTCTGAGGCCATTATGGCAGCAATGTGTTAGCTATCTCGTGAAGGGTCCTCCTCATTTTCACTGACCATCTACTGGACATCATGTGCTTTTCCAGGGACTGCTTCTTCCTGAACACATGTCTGCAGTATGTGAGATGAAGTCTCACTATTCTTGTTTCTAGGGAGTATTCTGGTTGTATTCCTTCCAAAGAAAAAGCTGTTCATTTTTCTGACAACCCATGGTAATTTCAGTATTATTTGCCAACACCATAATTCAAATGCATATCTAGCTTTCATATGCATATGAGGCAGTTGAATATACCATGACTTGGGTCAGACACACCTTAGTTCTCAAGGTGGCATCTCCTTTTTTACATTTTAAAAAGGACTTTTGCAGCAGATTGTCCCAATGCAATACGTCCTTTGATTCCTTGATTGAAGGTTCCATGAGCATTGATTTGGGATCCAACTAAAATGAGACTTTTGACCACTTCACTGTGTTCATCACGTTGTTGTTTGCTGGTCCAGTTGTGATGTTTTCATTTGATCTCCCTTGGATTGTAATTGTAATCCATGCTGAAGGCTGTACTCTTTGAATTTCTTCAAGAAACACTTGAAGTCCTCTTCCCATTCAGGTAGCAAGATTGTGCCGTCTGTGTAGTGCAGGTTATTATTATATCTCCAAACCTAATGCCATGCATTTCTGTATTAGTCCAGCTTCTCAAATTATTTGCTCAGCACACAGATAAGACAATGAAAATATGTCATGAATTGCCAGAAGAAAAAGCAAAGTTGTTCAGTACTGAGTCATAGCGACCACAGACACAATAGAACAAAACCTTTCCTGGTCCTGCTCCACTCTCACAAAGATATTTACGCTTCAGCTCATTACTGCTGCCAATGTGACAATCTATTACCTCAGGACGATTCTTCCTTTTTTCTGACCCTTTATTTTAGCATGCATAATAATGCCCTTCTT
>NW_006408666.1:6993695-6995662 GCF_000296735.1 Chrysochloris asiatica | reverse complement strand
TCTTGGCATCACCCACAACTCTTCTGGCTTTTGGTCAATAGGATCGAATGCATAAAATCTGTTCTTGAGATGGTCTCTAAATTCATCTGGGATATGTTCAAGTGTATGTATTGGCTCTCATTGACTCATCTTAATTTTCTACAGCTTCAGCCTGAACTAGCATATGATCAATTGATAGTCTGACCATGGCCTTGTTTTGGTAGTCAGTTTGATTTCTGTATGTATATTTCATCTGGTGAAGTCCATGTGTATACTTGTCTTTTATGTTTTCTTCTTCTTCTTCTTTTTTTTTTCCAAAAGATATTTGCAGTGAAAAAGTCATTTGTCTTGAAAAATTCTATCATGGCATCTCCAACATCATTTCCATCACCAAGGTCATATTTTTCAACTACTGAACCTCTTCTTTGGTTTCAATTTTTACATTCTAGTCACCAGTAATTATCATTACATCTTGATGGCATGTGTGATCAATTTCAGACTGAAGCAGTTGGTAGAATTCTTCAATTTCATCATTTCTGGTTTTATTGGTTGGTGCATAAATTTGAAATAGTGGTACTAACTGATTTTCTTATAGGTGTATGCATAGTACCCTATCACAGACAGCATTATGTCTCAAGGCAGATCTTGCAATGTTCATTTTAATGATGAATGTGACATCCTTCCTTTGAATTTGTCATTTCTGGTGTAGTAAACCATGTGACTGTGAGATTCAGAATGGTCAATACCAGTCCATGTGAGCTCACTAATTCCTAGGAGTCCTGGTGTGGCACTATAGGGCAAGCACTGGACCGCAATGTTGGTTTGAACTGCAAGGTCAGCCCTTCAAACTCACCAGCTGCTCTTTGGAAACCCAATATAGGGTCACTATGAATTGGAATGAGCTCGACCTTACTAAACCGCAGAAGAATGCCTAGTTATAGATGTTTCTGAGTTACATTTCTGGAGCCACTTTTTCATCAAGGCTTTCAGTGTACTTTGGACTTCTTCCTTCAGTACCATTGGTTCCTGAAATGTTTACATATTGACTATTTCCTTTTAATGCAGTCACTCTGTGAATTCCTTCCATCTTGTTTTGATGCCTTTTGCATCATTCAACATTTTGCTCATGGAGTTCATCAGTATTTCAAGTAAAGGCTTGATTTGTTTTCATTAGTTCTTTCAGTTTGAGAAATGCTAAACATTTCCTTCCCTTTTGCTTTTCTAATTCCAGTTTTTTGCACATTTCATTGTAATACTTAACATTGTCTTCTCTAGCTGTCCTTTGAAATTTTCAGCTTTGTCTTCCACTTCCTCATTTCTTCCAGTAGCTTTAGCTTCTCATGCTCAAGAACAAGTTTCAGAGTCTCTTCTGACATCCGTTTTTGTCCTTTTTGTCTTTTTAATAACCTTTTGCTTCTTTTTGTATGATGTACTTGATGTCATCTTACAATACTGGTTTTTGTTCATTAATATCTAATGCATCCAATCTACTATTGAGATGGTCTCTAAATTCAAGTAGGGTTTACTCAAGGTCAAATTTTTATTCTAATGGATTTGCTTTAATCTTCTTCAGTTTCAGTCTGAACTTGCGATTGTTGGTCCATTCCATAGTCATCCCTTGACCTTGTTTGAGATGATATTATTGAGCTCTTCCACCATCTCTTCCTACACACATAGTCATTCCTGTGTATTCTATCGGTAAGGGCCAGGTGTATAGTTGCCTTTTATTTTGTTGAAAAAAAGGGTATTTGCAATTGGTAAGTCTTTGGTTTGCAATATTCTATTATGTGATCTCTGGTATCATTTTTATCACTGAATCCATTTCAATTACTGATTTATCCTTTTTTGTTTGCAACTTTCACATTCCAACCACCAGTGGTTGCCAATGCATCTTGATTGTATACCTTATCAATTTCAGGATGAAGAAGTTGGTAAAATGTATGAATTTCATCATTAATGATTTTAGTCGTTGGTGAATAAATTTGAAA
>NW_006408666.1:6985533-6986603 GCF_000296735.1 Chrysochloris asiatica | reverse complement strand
TCAAGGCTTGACTTTTTTCTTCAGCTCCCTCAGCTTGAGAAATGCTGAGTGTGTTCTTCCCTTTTGGTTTTCTAACTCCCTGTCTTTCTTTACACACTTCATTATAATATTTGAGTTTGTCTTCTCAAGCTGACCTTTGAAATTTTTTGTTCTGCTCTTGTACCTCCTCACTTCTTCATTTTCTTTAGCATCTCTATGCTGCAGAACAAGTTTCAGAGTATCTTTTGACATCCATATTGGTCATTTCCTTCTTTCTTGTCTTCTTAATGACCTTATGCATCTTACTATATGATGTTCTTGATGTCATCCCACAACTCTCCTGGTCTTCGGTCTTTAGTGTGTCTAATTCATCAAATCTGTTCTTCAAATGACCTATAAATTCAGGTGTGATATATTCAAGGACATATTTTGGCTCTTGGGGAATTTTTAAAAATTTTTTTCATCTTCAGCCTGAATTAGCATATGAGCAATTGATGGCCTGTCTACAGTCATCCCCCGGACTTGTTTTGGCTGATAATTTGGAGCTTTTCCATCATCTCTTTCCACAGATGTAGTCAATTCCATTTCTTTGTATTCCCTCTGGTGAGGGTCATGTGTATAGTTGTCTTTTATCTTGTTTAAAAAGGTATTTGCAATGAAGAAGTCATTAGTGTTGCAAAATTCCATCATGCCATCTCCAGCATCTTCTGTGATGAGGGCCATTTTTTTTCCAACTACTGACTCTTCCTCTTTTTTTCCAACCTTCACATTCCAATTGCCAATAATTATCAATACATCTTTATTGAATGCTTGATGAATTTCAGACTGAAGAAGTTGGCAGAATTCTTTAATTTCATCATCACTGGCTTTAGTGGTTGATACATAAATTTGAATAATGGTGGTATTAACTGGATTTCCTCATATGTGTATGGATATTATCCTATCACATACAGCTCACTGAAGCCTAGAATATTGATTTTTATGCATTCCATTTCATTTTTTTTTTACAATTTCCAGTTTTCCTAGTTCATCCTTCATAAGTTTCATGTTCCAGTTATTAATGGATATTTACAGTTTTTTTCTCTTCATTT
>NW_006408666.1:6970549-6985433 GCF_000296735.1 Chrysochloris asiatica | reverse complement strand
GTTTTCATTGGCTAGCCATTCAGAACCTTTCCTTCCTCCTAGTCACCTTTAGTCTGGATTCTCCTCTGAAACCTGTGCATCATTTTAAAAACCCTGCTTGTGTTTAAAATACCTGTGGCATAGCTTCAGCTTCCAGCTTCTTGGCAACATGCACAACACCACAATATAATAGAGTGACAGAAGCATGGTGGCAATCAACCTTAGAAGAAATAAAACCAAAAGTCTCCTTAGAAGCGGGGTTGGTAAAACTTAGCCTTGCTTAGTTTGAACATACCACCGAGAGTGACCAATGGTTAAGAGAAGATGTCATGTTTGGTAAAGAGTGTCAGAAATATGACAGAAACCAGGAATGACATGGATTGACATAGGAGCCCCTGCAATGGCCTTGAGCATGACAATGATCAGGATGATGGCATGGGACCTGCTCGTTGGTATATTCTGTAAGCATGACAATGATCAGGATGATGGTGTGGACCTGCTCGTTGGTATATTCTGTGAGCGTGACAATGATCAGGACGATGGCGTGGGACCTGCTTGTTGGTATATTCTGTGAGCATGACAATGATCAGGACGATGGTGTGGGCCTGCTCGTTGATATATTCTGTGAGCATGACAATGATCAGGACGATGGTGTGGACCTGCTCATTGATATATTCTGTGAGCATGACAATGATCAGGACGATGGTGTGGGCCTGCTCGTTGGTATATTCTGTGAGCATGACAATGATCAGGACGATGGCATGGAACCTGCTCGTTGGTATATACTGTCCTTTCCTCCACATGTCAGGTGTCAGAGTCCTCTCCACAGCAATCAATAGTAGAGGTACCAAGATGTTGGATAAGTGGAGAGGGAGCATAAGTGAGATTGGCATTTCTTTAGTGCCTGGTATGGGCCAACATTTTCTTGAAACTTTCTACTCCACACTCTGTTCCTTACCAACTACCATATGAAGCATAAGCAATGCTTTTATTTTCAAGATTGGAAAGCTGTGTGACTTGCCTATATGAAAGGATGTGTTTCTTCTCAATGATTGCATCTCAAACATAAGCTGAGTGAAGCACAGCATATTTTGTAAATGGTGAAACAGTTCAGATTTGATAGTAAAGTGTACATGATCCTAAATCTTGACTTGCATAGGGAGGAAGGGGCTGGAGCATTATGAGACCCAAGTGAGGCTGGTGGGATACAGAGACTCCAGCCTGGCATCCAAAGTGTTGTAGACCCAATGTTGCCAAGTCTGACTTTTCCAAGGAATTCTGGAAATTAAGGTTTGGATATAAAATCCCTCAATCTTTAAGATTTGCATTTAAAACATATACAATGTGCGTGCTGCACTTCAAGGTCAGTTTGAACTACAGAGTCGATAGTTAGAGCTCACCAGCCACTCTTCAGAAACTCTATACAGGGCCACTATGAGTTCGAACCTACTCATTGACACTTAACAGCAACAACAACATTTTTAAAGTATATGCTATGAATTCCAAGCTAAACATATCTGTTATCGGAATTTGGTCAAGTAGCAAATTGATCTGTTTTCACTTGAAAGCTTCATGATGTGTCAGTCAATTTCTCATACCATGCTGGCTCGTGTTTGCTGTGGTTCTGGAGGCTTTGCCATGGGGATTTTAAGTGTCAGAAGGTTCAGCTACGGTGGCGGGTTTCAGTGGAACGTCCACATTAAGTCAGACTAGGGAGAAGGAGAGAGGGACTATTTCTGGATGGTTAGCCACCAAAGCCTTATGAATAAAAGCAAAGCCCAACAATGTCAGATGTTTGTCAGATTGGAAGCGACTCATACTAGAACTGGGGAAGAGATGCCTCCTGAAAGTCCAGTTAGCCGGAACGACATGAATGGAGCACATAGCTTTCAGGATCTTCTTTGGCTGTTGTGGTACAACTGAAAGTCGGAAGAAACAGTTGCGAACATCGATTAGTAATCAAAATGTGGAACGTTCGAAGTAAGAACCTAGGAAAATGGAAAGTTGGCAAAAATTAAATGGAATGCATAAAGATCGATAGCCATATATTTTATTAGGCTAGGAATTAAAATTAAAAGTAAATGACAGCATGCTGATAGTCCAAAAGAGCATTTCAATATCTGTCCTGAAACACAATGCTGCCTATGATAGAACAATACCCAACACCTACAAGGAAGATCAGTTAATACCACAATTATTTCAAAGCCAGGGATGATGAAACTGAAGAATTCTACCAACTTCTTCAGTCTGATCAAGTATGCAATCAAGATGCATTAATACTTACTGGTGATTGGAATGTAAAAATTTGAAACAAAGAGGAAAGATCAGTATTATAATGAAATTTGTAAAAATTACATTCAGCATTTCTCAAGCTGAAAGAATTGAAGACAGATTTACGCCTCCAATATTGAAAGATTCTGTGGGAAAATCATTGAATGATGCAGGAAGTTCTAAAAGAGGAGGGAGGGAATACACAGAGTCACTACACCAAAATTAATGGGCTGTGCTCAAAGTTTCAAGAGGAAGCATATGATCAGAAACCAGTAGAGTTGTGGGATGACATCAAGAACAACATACAAGAAGAAAGCATAAGGTTATTAAAGAAACAATGGTATTGAAGGAAGAAGTCCAAGGTGCATTGAGGATTTTGCAAAAAAACAAGGCCTCAGGAATGGATGGAATTTAAATTGAAATCCTTCAATAAACTGATGCAACACACTGGTCTCTGCCAAGAACTTTAGAAGAATGCTCCTGCGACAACTAACTGGAAGAGATTCATACGTGTTCCCATTTCAAGGAATGGTGACCCAAGGTAATCAAAATATCATCGAACCTCCCTTGCTAGAAGCAAAGAGAACTTAAACTAGTTACGAATGAAGATCAAAGACTACAACTTTCCATATGGATTACACTTCAGTGTAAAGGAAATAAAAATCCTCACAACTGAAGCAATAAATAACATCGTGATAAATGGAGAAAATATCGAAGTTGTTGAAGACTTCTTGGATTTTGCTTGGATCCACATCACTAGTCATGAAAGCAGTAGTCAATAAACCAAGTGATGTATCTTATTAGGCAAATCTGCTGCAAAGATGTGGCTTTGAGGACTAAAATATTTTCAACCACTTCATATGCATGTGAAAGTTGGACAACGAATAAGGAAGACATTGGGAGGCTTGGTGTATTTGAATTACAGGTGTTGGATAAGAATATTGAAAGTACTATGGACTTTCAGAGGACAAAAATAATGTCATGGAAGAAGTACAACCAGAATGCGTCTTAGGAGTGAGGATGGTGAGACTTTGTTGCTCATCATTTGGACATTTTGTCAGGAAGCACGAGGCCCGGGAGAAGGACATCATGCTTGGTAAAATGGAGGGTGCAAACAAAACAGAGACGACCTCCAGCAAAATGGATTGAAACAGTGGCAGCAACAATGTACTCAAACAGAACAACAATTGTGAGGCTGGCACAAGACTGGGCGATGTTTTGTTCTGTTGTGCGTAGAGTCGCTATGAGTAGGAACTCAGCAGACAGCACCTACCAGCAACGAAACTTGAAATCTAAATTTGGCTTCCTCCCAAACGCTTCCTTTCTGACATATTACGCAAACTGCTAGCTTGATAAAAACACTATGGAAAATACCCTCCCCACCAGCAATTGCTTTAGGATTTGTTCATTTCAAATGTCAAATATTTTATCCTTCTGGGGAAAATATATACACTTCGATTTCTGACCGAGTCAATACTCTGAGAACATCAGGGGTTGCTGGGCTACTGTCATGGAGAAGACTTTTATTTCTCGAGTCCTTTGGGCCAACAGGATGCTTGCTCCAGAAGGAAGCCCTGTACATTGGCAAGATGTGTGGCTATCTTCCTGTCACCCAAGAGGAGCAGCAATCGATAGTTCTGTAATTACTGTAGCTAAAATATTAATCCGGTCGTGTGCTGATTCTGTGAGCAGAGTTTTCTAAATTCTTCTTTTTATCCCTCTTTACATATTTATTACAGCCTTGGACTGATCCACGCAGACTGGCTGAGAGTAACCAGCAGAATGGGCCCCACTGCTGGCTGCTCCCCCCAGACGATCAAACCATCAGTAGAGATTGGACAGGTGCTGATGAAATAAATGTTGGCTGCTGACTCGTCCAATTTTGCTGTACTCCCTCGTGTCACTGGTGCAGGCTTGTCCAAGATTGAGATATTTGCAAACTGTCATCTTTCATAAATATCTCCCTTGAGTGACACTTGCTCCCCCCACCACTTCCCTTTGAAATGTACCTGGCTGGTGCCTTGCCTGAGCTGTTTTATTGCTTGTGAGAGGTGATCAGTCCAGGGATCTTTCCTTCTCCCCCGGAGCCAGAGCCTAAGCCTCTCACACTCCTCACCCTGTCTCTCCACCCACCTTGACCTCTCTCCTTTCTTGTCTTCCTCCCCCTTCTCCCTTGGGAAAGGCTGGAGTCTTGGTTCTAAAACACTAAAGACAGCCAATTTTTCAGAAGTGTTATGATGTCATCCAAAAATACTTGTGTTCAAATTGTCAAAATTGAAAACACCCAAAAACTTGTCATATTATTTTACCTTCCTTTGAACACATAGTCTTCTAAAATCTCCAGAAGGATTTTAGGATGTTAATATGTTTAAAGGATTTCTTATTGTCATATTTAACACCCTTGACCCTAACCTCCAACTGAAATAGAAGCAGTATGTTCTGGTGACAAAGTTCGTAACGATATATGGTATCATTCCCATAGGTTTTTTTAAAATTTTATTTTAAGGATTGATATAAGAACCCCTTGAGGTAGCCATCACACAAACAAATCGATATACTTGCACATAGATTTTGGGATTAATATAAGAACTGAAATATCAAACTTAAATCTCCAACTGAAAAGGGATAACTCTATTACATGGAATTAGTCCTTATTAGAACTGAATATATGGAGATTATAGGATCATTAGAGCCTCTAGGTTCTCAGTGTAGCCAGTCCCACTTCCCTTGCATAATTTATCTCAAAGAGGTTTAATATATTGCTGTAGGATTATTTTTTGCATATTTGGTTTTAAAAATTTTTATAGCAGGATTAAGAGAAATTCTAACTTTCAGTCAAATTTTTGGAGGCTTTTAATACCACAAAATAACATAATTCAGCATATGAAACCTTCAACAACTTTCTTTGTGTTACACATTTCACAAAATTTCAATGTATTGTCAACTGAAATTTATTATAAATCTAGCACTTAGTAAGAGGGAGAAAGGAGAGGCTTTCTGCTCCCATAGAAATCTAGAACCTCGGAAGCCCTCTGCAGGGTCACTATGAGTAGGAACTGAAGCCACAGCAAACCACCACTTCCACCTCTAACACTTAATGGTTTCTTTCGGTCAAATGAGAATGGCAAGGTTGCATTATAAAACCAAAAATATATTTTCACTCAATATACCAAACAATAATGTCTTACTATTTCAAGATCCAAAGGGGAGAATTCACCTCAGGACAACATTCACAAGGGTGTGGAAGGAAGATGAAGTGGAGACAAGAATAACAGGGAGAAAGTGGGATTACTAATGTTGTATTGTTGTTATTGTTGTTGTTAGGTGCCATTGAGTCGGCAGCGACCTATAGTGACCTTATGCACAGCACAGCAGAATGAAACACTGGAGATTAAAATCATTGAACTGGGAGAAAGATGAGGTTTCCTGCTTCTGTAAAGATTTACAGACCTGGGAACCTTGTGCTGCATCACTATGAGTGGGAACCACCAACTCCAGACGCACTACCAACACCACCACCCATGATTGAAATGAAATGAAATATATGATTTGTTGAATATGAAACTGATAAATAAAAATTAAAAATCATAGTTACGTTTAACAAGTTACAGTAAATAACAAACATCGCCGAGGAAGACAAGTTTATACATACATGTTGTTGTTCATAAAAGTAACCCTAGTGGTGCTGAGGGTTAGACATTGAGCCATAAGCTGCAAAATCAGTGGTTTGAACCAATGGGCATTGTGGGAGAAAGACGAGCCTGTGTATGCCCCTAGACAATGACGGTCTCAGAGTCCCCACATACAGTTGCTGTAAGTAGACTCGATGGCAGTAGGTTTGGTTGGGGTTTTATTGTTCATGTAAATGTTTCCGTATATTCAATTAACATTTCCATACAGGTAACTAGTTTCCATTCTATTCTGTGTGTCTATACCACATATAGCAAAAATGGGAATCCAATCATTCATCTACTACTGTACTTCAAAAAGTTTGTGGAAAACAATTAAAATATACTGAATGTTTTCCATAAATACATAAACTTTCTGAAGTACTCTTTAATTTTTAACTGGCGATTTTTGGAGTTTCTATCATGCATAAAATCACTGAGCAATTCTAAGCAATTTAGAAAACTTTAGTTTGTATATTGTTCACAGTTATTTGGTATAGAAAGTACTACGGTTGTCATTTTGCATCTGCTTGAGGTCTCCTTCATTCTTTACCTCACCTGTCTCTACAGGGAAACGTGCACAGGACTGTTCTGGGTGCAATGGGGAACCAGATCAGTGGGCCTATGCCTCTCACACGTCTTGATACAGCTCTTTCCTTATTCTTTTTCCCCCTATAATTGGCAATTACAACAAAACAAACATCTAGAGCTCCAGCAGCAGTACATTTGATGTATATATTTTCTTCTGCAAAATTTTTCTCCATGTTGAGGTTTTATAAAACCTATATAATTTTAGAATACATATGCAAATTTGTAACACAATTGAATGCTTAGCATGACAACAAAAAGACCAGTTGTTATAAGTTTGTTTCTCCTTGTTTTGGGTTAGTGTCATCAGGTAGGTGCTGACTGTTTGGAGACCCTGCACAGGGTTTCCAAACAGGTGGTCATTTCTCCTTAGTGGAGTCTTTACTCATTTTGAGGTAACTGGTGTGGCGCTAAAGGATAAGCCAGGAAGGCAAGGTCAGTTTGACCTACAAGGTAGGTGGTTCAAACTGACCACTTGCTCCTTGGAAATCCTATACTGGGTCACTATGAGGCAAAACCTACTCAACAAGAACGTACAGACCACAGTTATTTCAAAACTAGATCAAGATGATCAAAGATTAGTAACACCGTGTTGTTGTTGCCAAGTGCCATGGAGTCGGTGCTGACTCACAGTGACCCTCTATAGGGGTTCCAAGGAGCAGCTGGTGGCTTTGAATCACTGATCTTGTGTTTCCCAGTCCAGTGCTGACCCTATAGCGCCACACCAGCAGTCCATTAAGGGCATTCTGACTCTTTGGGACCTTTTATAGGATTTCCAAGGAGAGCTTGGTGTATTTGAATCACGGAAACTGCTGTTCAAAGCAACCTCGAGGTCCAGTGATTTATTCCTCAGCACCACACCAGGATTAAAATTATTGGTTGTTTTTAAGTGCCGTCGAGTTGGTTCTGATCCATAGCGACCTTGTAAAGGGTTTCCGAGGAGCGGCTGGTGAGTTTGAACTGCTGACCTTTTGGTTCAAACCGAGTTGGTAGTACAGCACATTAATCCACAGCGCTACATCAGGTCATCATCAGGTCAAGGAGCTCTGGTAGCGTGGTGGTTACGAATCGGGCTGCGAATCTTAAGGTCAGCAGTTTGAAACTACCAGCTGTTCCACGGGAGAAAGATGAGGCGTTCTGCTCCCATAAAGATTCTCAGCCTCGGAAACCCTGTGCAGGGTCGCTATAAGTGGGAACCGACTCCGTGGCACACAGCCTCATCAAATCAGTTAGATAATCAGCAAGGAAAGTTGTTTTTTTTAAATTAAACATTTATTATTTCTGCAATGCTCTTTAGAAGGAGCAATAGAACTTTCTGAGTCTGTGTTTACATTTTGTCATGCTCTATTGAAATCCACCACACATTTGTCATACTGTGGTAGCCTTATCACCAGAATTTCAAAAGCCATCAGATAATTTATCCATGGTGGGTGGGTTTCAGCGAAATTTCCAGACCAAAAGAGAGTAGTAAGAAACTCCTGTTGATCTACTCCTGAAGATTTGCCAGTAAAAATCCTGAATGACAACAGAACATTGTCCACCTAACGTGCTTTGAACTTGTCAGCAGACAGAACCAGTCACTAGAAAACGTTGTGTTTGGGGAAGCAGAAAACAAAGGAAGACACTTGGGGAGACAGACTGGCACAACAGCCACATCTCTAGACTGGACATGCTGGTGACCAGCCTGGACAGTGTCTTATTCAGTTGTATGTAAGGTTACCATGAATTGACAGCTAATAGCTTCATAAAATGTTAATTTAGATTTAAATGTTTATGTGGCACTGTAGGATAAGCACTGTACTTCTAACTTCAGGTAGCTAGTTCAAACCGAGCAGTTACTCCTTGGAAATTCTATACAGGGTCACTATGAGTCGGAACCAACTTGATAGTACTTAACGATAGCATGTAGTTTTGACTGAAGGATTTTGTGCTTGGGTCTTTGAATGATGAGGCTTTCTGCTCCTGTAAAGATTTACAGCCTCGGAAACCCTGTACAGGGTCGCTATGAGTCCAAACCAACTCCACGGCACATAACAACAACAACTGTTTACTACATGGTTTAAATTCAAGAAAGTGTGTTTCAGTCTTTAATACTTTCAGCTATTTATTCCATCTGTAGAGTCCAGGTACGGCACTGTAGGATAAGCACTGGATTGCTAGCCACAAGGTAGGCAATTCAAACCCACCAGCTGCTCCTCAGAGAGTTATTATGAGTCAGAACCGACTTGAAGGCACTCAATAATAACAACAACATTCTATCTACGTGGTGAGCAGATGTCTGAGAAGCTGGGCTGTACAAAGAATAAGGAGACATCAGGATTGCAGGGAGACTCAAAACAACCTGCAATGTACAGATGACACAACCTCGCTTCTTGAAAATGAAGTGTACTTGAAACACTTATTGATGACCAAAGACTCTCTGTTCTTCAGTGTTCTACGTAAAGAATACAAAAGACCTCCCAACTGGACCAACAAACATCATCATGGTTAAAGGAGAAAAGGTTCAAGTTGACAGGGATTTCATTTTACTTGAAATTTTACAATCACCACCCATGAAAGCAGAAATCAAGAAAGCAAATGATGGAATGCATTGGGCAGATCTGCGGCAAAAGGTCTCCGAAAGTGTTACAAAGCAAAGATGTCACTTTAAAGACTAAGGTTTACCAAACACTTTTACCATCGTAATTAGCTTGTTTATTGACAAGTAAATTGAACAGCCACAATCACTGAAATGGAGTAATGTTTCACTCCCCGCAGTCACTGAAGTGAATCATGAAAGAATTGGGAAGAAAGCCTCAGTTTAACGTGAAGCACTTTAGCTGACGCTGAGTGTTCATTGCTCTTATGAAGTGTCTGTTCCAACACGTAGGATTTCTAAGGAGTGGCTACAGGGCTTGAATTACCACTCTTGTGGTTAGAAGTTCAGTGTTTATCCTACAGCACCCCACCAGAACTCCCGAGTATGTGCTCAGTATGAATTAATCAAATAATGAAATAAAGGAATATATTTTTTAATTGCATTACAATTCCTGATTGGCAAATCTCTTATCTCCCATTCCGTTTATCTTTCAGTAACATTATCAGGTTTTCATATCATAATTGATATGAGCATCAATTACATGAAAGCCTTTTGATTATGCAACACGGAAAATATAAGAAAAAGCTAGGCACAGTTCTTGACTTTAAGACTTTATAGAATAACATTTTTTTTCCCTTATGATGCAATTATTCTTGAAAAAAACCTTGAATTCTGTTGCAAAAAAAAAAAAAGAAAAAAGTTCCTGCAATTGCAAAACAGAAGCTATGGACCACTGTGTTTGCAGGAAGTTTCTTTGCGAGTTCTTTGCTGTTAAGGAGAACTTTTGAGTTTTATTTTGCAATTGGAAGTTTCAGTGCACTGCCTGCATTTGGAGTTCTTATTTGCTCATGGGATTGCTGGTTTCCAATGGCCGGAGGAGCCCTGACTACCTGCCAGGTATGTTTGTGGCTGTTGTTAAGTGTCTTTGAGTGGGTTCTGACTCCTAGGGACTCTGTATAGTGTTTCTGAGGAGAAACAGGTGAGTTTGAATTGCCAACCTTGCCGTTCCAACCGGCCTTGTGGTCCAGCACATTATCCTGTGGCCCCATGGACTTCACTAGGATGATGAGCTCTGGCATAATTTTTAGGGGAAAACCTTTCCCAAGATAAACTTGATCTTCTGTTTTAGCTGTCTTTCAGAGCCCAATACAAGGTTTTGAATGTCTTATCTATGTGAATTGTTACAGCACATGAACCCAAAGATCTTTTTCTGCTTCATGGTTTGAGACTTCAATAGCTCCATGCTCAGTCATTGTTTACTTTGGAGAGATAGCTCTTTTCTTACTCATCCTCTTCTAAGTGTGTCCTATAGTTGGATGTTGGCTTTGGTGTTACTCTCATAGGGCTGAATTCACAACTTTACTCAGAAACATACTGGTTGAGCTTCACATTAGTGTGATTGCGATTATGAACATTATCTCTATAAGTAGTTGTTGTTGTCAAGTGTGATTGTGTCAGCGCCGAGTCATACCTACCCTGTATAGGGTTTCCAAGAAGCAGTTGATGAGTTTGAAACTGCCAACCTTGTGGTTCACAATGCTGAGTCCTCTGTAAGTTCTTGTGGTTCCGTGCTGTTGAGTGAGTTCCAACTCATAGCAACCCTGCATAGGGTTTATGAGGAGCAGTTGTTGGTTCTGAACTGCCAGTCTTCCAGTTCAAACCAACCTTCCGGTCGAGTGCTTATCCTAATTATAGTAAGTAGTATTTCCGCATAGAGGAACTTTAAAATTTGAACACTATTCCCACAAAACACAAACACAGATATACATAAAGACACCCGTACAGCATGGCTTCTATGAGTTAACCAAAGTGTTGACTATGGATGAAATTCAACTTCATGAAGGAATTTCTGGCCCTTGGAACACGAAGACTGCTAATTCAGATGAAAAAGGGGACTCTCTAGAAAATGAAATTTCCAGCCACAATCCATCTAGTGCCATTGTTAGTATTGAACCTTTGTTTCATGTTTTCTTTGTATTTTTTTTCTGAGTTATTTTCTCACTTGTGATGAAAATAAACATAAAAACAGGGAATACAGATATAATGTAATATTTTTCTAATGTTTTCAATTAAGCAGCAGCTGCTGTTACCAAGCTGTCATCTCTGTTGCTAGGGGGGTTTTGTGTGGGTGCCAGAGCAGGACTGGTGACTTTAATATACTCATCCAATTGCTAGGACTGTTGTATAGAATCTCTGTTAATGTTGTTAATATAACACCCAAAAGGAATGTAGTCTTCTATATTGAGTCTCTGTGTAGTGATAGCTTAGGGTCTCTCTATCTGAAAATAACTACAATCTTCATGAATCAGATAGGCCTTACAAGACAAAAGCAATACAAGTGTCTCGTTGATGTTTTGAGAACCAATGAATATGTAATGCTTCCTCAGTTTCCCCAATGCCATTTAACACAAACAGGTATAAAGGGAACTACAACACAGAAAGTCTATCAGCACTCACTATCATCACAGGTGAGGGACCCCTGCAGGGATGAACCACTAAGAACAGACATAATACAAGAGTTACCCCTCATGTATTCAGTTCTCGGCATAAAGTCTGGCACACTGTAACTTATGGGAGATCTTCACTGAATGAATTAATTGATTTAATGAACATGATGTTACGATGGGTTTTCAGTTTCTTTGAAACGGTGAGTGTAGAAATTATTTTCCTGCCCTCAAGCACTTACCCCTCATTGGTTGTTGTTATTTGGTGCCTGTGGTGTGACGGTGAGTTTTATATGATTTCTCTAGCCATGGTCTTATAACTCCCACCAAAGTATTGGGTGTTATTGTTGTTGTTGTGTGTCGTGGAGTCAGTTCCAAATCATAGAGACACTGTAGAGGGTTTCCAAGGCTGTAAATCTTTATGGGAACCAAATGCCTCATCTTTCTCCCGTGGAACAGCTGGTAGTTTCGAACTGCTGACCTTAAGGTTCACAGTCTGACTCGTAACCACTGTGCTATCAATTTGGTCCTGACCCACAGTGACCCCGAGGAGTGACTGGCGAATTTGAATGGCATACGTTGCAATTCAAACCAGCCTTGCAGTCCAGCACATTAACCCACCGCACCATACCAGGACTCCAAATTATTGTGTGGGACTATGCAAATAAGGTGTCTGTGGCCCACACAGGGGATTGGACAGTTTACTGTTATGGCACACTGTGACTGTGGGGCCATGAAATACGGTGTATGGAACACTAGAAAGGAATTGGTCAGTTCTGCTATCACACTAGGCTTGAAACAGCCAATCTCAGAGTAGAAGGAGTGCATGACTACAAGAAACAAGAATAAATGGGATCAAAAGGCATCCTCGGGACCTAGGGTCGCTGTGCTGGAAAGCACTAGGAGAAAGCTGTAACAGCAGAGATGGTGAGAGAAGGTGCCAAGAACCAACAGCCTGGAAATGGTGGTAGCATAGACAACAGAACTAAGAGACCTGCAAGAGATGTTACAGTGGCCTTCTGCCTTAGTGTGGGGAAAAATTTGGGCGCTGTTTAGGCTGAGGCTTACTGACAAAACTGGGGGTCTCTATGTTTTACTGGCAGAGCTAAAAGAGCTTTGTAACACTTTCCCAAGAGGAGTACAGGCAAAGCCAGCCCTAAAGGTCCTTTGGGGATCCGAGAACCAGAGAGAGTCCTGCCTATCGACAGGACTTAGAAGAGGCTATCCTGACACAAAACCTATCCTGCACATTCCCGAACCTGAATTGTTACCTGCTACTTCCCTTCTAAAGCCCATAACTTGCAGTATGGTCTGAGTTCTGTGTAGATATTACAAGGAATGATCGAACCTATCAGAGAGGTAGAGAGGATTATGATATGGACCGTTGATGCCGGAATTGGTAAAAATGTTGGACAGTGTCTGTTTTATAACAATCAACCATCATCTGTTGAAAAATGACTGTTTAGTATTTTGAATTTCAAGCAAACAATTTGTCATTGGGTGCACCAAGGCAAGAAAAGTCAGAATCCAATATAAGAACTTCCTTTTAGGACTAGAAGTTAAAGGAAACAGGCAAATAGACATGCTTGCTCACGGTGACCACGTGGGCCCACTTGATGAGTGGAAGCAGGGAAGGTATAGAATGAAGAGGTGGCTGAGTTTGAACATCTTACATTTGCACTCATCTGTCTAGTCCACAGAGGACAGGGATGAGACAGAGAAAGGAGTGGCTACCCTAACGTGGAGGGAGTCTGCAGTGGTGCGCATTGACCTAGATGATGGGAGTTAGGAATCAGAGACAGGAAGAGAAAGGAAAAGGCAAAGAGGTGTAGAGACACCTGATCCTATAGCTGGTGAACATTTGCCTAGTCCACAGTGGTGAGAAATCAGCTTACCAGAGCCGGACCCAATAAAGACAAGCATGTTTGAAACCATGAGCTGGTATTTTGTTGTTGTTAGGTGCCATCCAGTTGGTACCAACTCATAGAGACCCTATGCATAACAGAACAAAACACTGCCCGGTCCTGGGCCAACCCCACAACCATTGCTATGCCTAAGCCTACCGCTGCCACCACTACACCAATCAATCTTGTTGGGGACTTCCTCTTTTTTTCCAACCATCCACTTTACCAAACATGATATTCTTCTCTAGTGAATGGTCCCTCCGGATAATATGTCATAAGTATGAGACATGAAGTTTGCCCATCCTATACTCCAAGAGCACACTGACTGGACTTTTTCCAACACAGATTTGATTGTTCTTTTGTCAGTCTATGATATTTAAAATATATATATTTTTTATTTCAGTATTTCAGTATTTCCTCTAACACCATAACTCAAATGCATCAGTTCTTCTACAGTCTTCCTTGCTCACTGCCCAACTTTCACAAAAATATGAGACTATAGAAAATACCATGGCTTGTGTCAGGAGCACCTTAGTCCTCAAACTGACATCCTTGCTCTTCTACACATTTTAAGAGGTATTGTGCAGCAGATTTGCCAATGTGATACACCATTTGATTTCTTGACTGCTGCTTCCATGTATGTTGATGGCTGATCTGAGTAAAATGAAGCCATTGCTATGAACGTGGTTTATTGGTCTAGTGGTGAGGAGTTTTGTTTTCTTTACATTGAGATGCAACACATACCGAAGGCTGTGGTCTTTGATCTTTATCAGTATTTTAAATCCTTTTCACTTTCAGCAAGCAAGGTTGTAGCATCTGCATATCTAAGGTTGTTAATGAGTCTTCCTCCAATCCTGATGCCACGTTTTTCTCCATATGATCCAGCTTCTCTGATTATTTGTTCAGCATACAGGATGAATAAGTATGGTGAAATAATACACCCCTGGCGCACACCTTAATTTTAAACCATTTGGTGTTCCCTAGTTCTGTTTGAACGACTGTCTTTTGGTCTATGTACAGATTCCTCATGAACACAATGAAGTGTTCCAGAATACTCATGCTATGCAATGTTGTCCATAGTTTGTCATGATCCACACAATCAAAAGCCTTTTTTAGTAAATAAAGCACAGGTAAGCAAGCACCTTTCTGGTATTCTCTCCTTTCAGCCAAGGTCCATCTGATGTCAGCAATGATATCCCTTGTTCCACATCCTCTTCTGAATCCAGCTTGAACCTCTGGAAGTTCTCTGTCAATGTACAGTTGCAGTATTTTTTCATTATCTTTAGTAAAACTTTACTTGCATGGGAGATCAATGATATTGTCAGGTGATTTCCACATTCTATTGGGTCTCCTTTCTTTGGAATGGGCACAGATAATACAGATTTTTTCTAGTCAGTGGCCAGGTAGCTGTCTTCCAAATTTCTTGGCATAGATGAGTGAGTGCCTCCAGTG
>NW_006408666.1:6940448-6968758 GCF_000296735.1 Chrysochloris asiatica | reverse complement strand
ATATAGATATAGATAGATAGATAGATACATTATCATATATATGGTGTGCATGTTGTTGTTAAGTGCCATTAAGTCAGTTGGATGCACAGCAACCCTGCTAATCCATCACATAACTTTGCCAGTTTGATTTTTTTCATTTGTGCTACTTATTGGCAGCATTGATAATAATCAGCTATGCAACCCTACGCATAATCAATGCATTTGCTCTGTCATCATTAGCCTCATTTTCTCCTTTGCTCCCATGCCTGGTAACCACTAATTAGCGTTAGTCGCTACACATTTGCCTATTCCTGTCTTTCTATGTAAGTGAGCTCACCGGATTAGTGGTGCACACATTTTGACTATCCATTCTTCTGCTGATGGACATTTAGGTGGTTTCCACTCTTCAACTATTATGCATATTGCTGGAATTAACACTGGGGTACAAGGACCTTTTTGAGTCTTTGCTTTCAAATCTTTGGAGGATATACCTATACTTTCTTTTTTTCATTTTTTGAAGAATCACCACACTATTTCCCCATAAGCACTGTCTGTACCATTTTGCATACATACCAGCAATGGATAAAGGTTCCAATTTCTTCACATTCTCACCAACATTTGCTCTTTTCAGGTTTTTCAACTTTTATCTTAGCTATCCTTTGTTGTTGTTGTTAAGTGCCATCGAGTTCCTTCTGATTCATAGGGACTGTGTATAGGGTTTCCAAGGAGTGGCTGGTGGGTTGGAAGCATGGACCTTGTAGTTAGCAGACCAGTGCTTCTCCTACAGTGCCATTCCAGGACTCCCACCTCTCCTAGTGGGAGGGAAATGGTATCTCCTTGTGGTTGTGGTTTGCTTCTCTTTGATGGCTAATGATGCTTAACACCTTTTCCTGTGTTTGGTGATCATTTGAATGTCCTCTTCAGTGAAGTTTCTAGTTAAGTCTTTGATTGTTGTATTCTTGGGTTATTTTTCTTTTTGTTGCTAAACTTTCTGTTTAACTTGTGTGCCTTACACCAGATGGGTCCCTCTAGAAAAGCTTTGGAACAATCAGTGCTCTTTTATCATATTCTTCTATTTCCTGAATGATAGTTTAAATGTCCATTCTTCTAATTTTGAAGATAGTGAACCGATACATTTACAGACTTTTATATCAATTTTCTTACATGTGGAATATCTTTCTTAAACACGATTAATTCTTAATGCTTTCCCTGTAAAAAGTGGACATTGTCTCTTTGCACTTTGGTGAATGATACCGTTTTGTGGCTAATTAATATGTCTCAGGCATTTAATAAGATCAGAAGCAGGTTAGAGTTGGTGTTCAACATCTCCAAGAAGTGATCTTCAATTTTTTGTGCAAACAAAAGTGAAAACAGGTCAGGTTAAATTTCTTAACAGCATAAAGACATTAAAAGAAGATTTCTAAGTTACCTCACCTTTAATAAAATGAAGTCATCCTATATATTAATATATTAATATTGCAGCTGAGTTTAAATGTGTGTAGACCAAGCTTTACTTAATGGTTAAATCAAATTGAATCTCAGATTTTATGAGTGATAAAATGACAATAAAAGGGGTCTGGTCAGTAAAGATAATAACTGGATTCAGTACTTTGGATGTAAGTGTTTAAGGTTTCCATGATAAAACTGTAATTTTATACCCCAAAGTGTGTTAATAACATTAAATGAGGTAATAGGCAAAGTGCACAGACAATGCAATGCCCACAGGACCACAGTAATAGAAATAATTTATAATGTATCAGTAATAAAATCTTTAATGTTATCTCAATTCAAGTCAGGCACCATGTCTGGGGTTTCAGATTACATTGGTCCCCTCCCCTCCTCCTGCTATGGACACAAGTGTTAACCTAAAATCATTAAGAAAATGGTTTTCAGAGTGCTGCAGACTTACCCAATTATGGAGCTAGTGACCATGCTATTAACTATTTCCATCCCAATCCATTGATGAATGATTGATCAAATCTGATTCAAAGTTTAAAGTAAGCATTTCTAAGAATGATACTGGCCACCATTTTAATATTTCCAACTTTAAAAATACATAAAGAACATTTTCTTTGAAAAAAGACGATACAGTTGTTTGCATATAAAGGTGTCTTATTTCATAAAGCCCTGGCCCAGTCCTTCTGTAGTTCATAAAAAACCCACATAGAATGTATCTTTCTTGAATCATCCAAGAAGGAATGTTCTCCTAAAGATCCAAAATTAGACGGTTTTATTTGGTAACTCAACTTACTCTGACTAGATCTGTGATACACCCGGATGTACTCACATTTCACCTACTGACCAACTTACACCACAGCCCACAGGAAGAAGGCCACATTCAAAATAGTAATCATAAAGCACATTATGTTTACCAGAATTATAGCATCCTGAATGATTTAAATGTACATTTATAAATATCATGGGGAATTCTGAAATTTAACTCCTGTTGTTTCATCTTGGCTTTCTGAGTCTACTGAAAAAGTCACCTTATTGACTCCAAAATCCATGGGGAAAGCTCTAGAAAGTTCATGTTTGGGCTTTTAAACTAACTATAATAATGAAAATGACCTTTGCAAAAATCTACATTTAGTGAGTTTTCTGTGACCCAGATTTTAAATAATAGTTAAGACTAATTTAATTTAAAACAAACAAAAACAAACAAAAAACCCCCAAAAACTCTATCATCATTCCAGTTTTTCCAAGAGGAACCTGAGAAAAGAAAAAACAAAATATTCTGCCAACGTCTGTGAGTGGAAAGTGGCAGAGTCACTATTGGGATGAAAGCAGCTGACTCCAAAATTGATGTTCTCGAATCCCACAGACATTGCCTGAGTGTTTCTTACCAGATCACTTAAGTTCTTTGTGTAATAATTTATATTTTCATTTTGTAAATATGGGTATCATTCCTCAAAGTAGCAGGAATAGCTTTCCTAGATGCCTTTCTCAACAGGATATCTATCTACAGCATCTCGGAATGAGTTTGTCTGTTGAGCATCTATAGGGAGATGGAGTGCTCAGAAAGGATGCAGAAAGCCAGGGAATGAGCTCTAGTTTTGAATTATAATCATCTTCCTTCTCCTTGATCCTATCAAATTATTTTACTTCCAAGGGGCCTTCACCTTCAGGCATAACTTGTCTTAGAGAAGGACAGCAGAAATAGAAGTACATTTGGAATTGCATATGTCATTCTGCAAAGTCCCTGGGTGGTGGAAACGGTTGACCTGCTTGCCTGCTAACTGAAAAGTTGGAGGTTCAAATCCACCCAGAGGCACCTTGGAAGAAAGGCCTGGAGATTTACTTCTGAAAACAAGTCAGATATTTAAGACCTTATGCAGAACAGTTCTTCTCTAGCACACGCGGGGCCACAATGGACTTGAGTGGACTCTGGCTACTGGTTGCTTTGTCACCTGGTGCAGTCCCCAGTCCACCTTCCTGGCAGTCCTATTCTGTCTCTGTCTGGCTCCACTCTCACTCCACCATGTCCCCCAGACCCAAGAGCAAGAAGCTCACTCATCATTCCTGGATGCTGACCATCTGCCTGCAGGGCCATTCTGAACCGGTGTAGCTCTACACCCCTTGTTTCATTCCCTGCTCTTGGGGGAACTAAAATTCAGCTCCCAGATCTAAGGCCCTGGTACCAAATGTCCACAAAGACTGCCTTTGTACTGCTTGCTCAGAGGTTTCAGTGCTTTCTGAGTAAATAGTGATGAGGATGAGGAGAACACGAATAGCCGCATTGCTGATTTCACTGCAGGCTTTGGTGTGTGCACCATTCATTGCCTGACCCTGTGTCCTGCTGGACTGATTGGACTTTTCTCCTTGGCTTATGTTGTTGTTGTTGTTAAAGTGCTGTCAAGTCGGATTGGACTCATAGCAACCCTGTTGAGGGTTTCCGAGGAGCAGCTGGTGAGTTCTAACCATAGCCCTTGCGGTTCAAACCGACTTTGCAGTCTCGTGCTTATCCTAGAGCACCACACTAGGCCTTTTTCTGGACTGCAGAGGGGTGGAAAGTAAGTCCTGATAGACTCCACTTACTCTGTGAGCCAGCTTGTTAGTGGGTGGCAGCGTGCTGTTAGGTGAGTTCACTGGACAGAATCATATGAACGTGGTTTTGATCAAATGCACTAACCGTGCACTTGACACTTCTCACTGAGGGATGTGGGAGAACTCAGAATCTCAGTCATTTGATCCTTAAGGTAGGGACCCTAATATTCTCTCTGAAAACTGAGTAGTGTGAGTGTTGCAGGTAGGACCCTCCCATCATGGTAGTCCCAAACTTTTTCTTCCAATTTTCTGGACCTCCCAGCCTTATCTGTCTGTCTGTCCGCAGCTTAACTAACTGCCAAGTATTCTTTCAGAAGGGAGCTGCACCACTAAAGAGATGGTGCTTGTGAGCGAACCTTAGCATAGGCATAGATCTGAACTCCTCAGTTGCCATCAAGTGGACTCTGAGTCACGAAGACAAGATGTGTGTCATAGCAGAACTGGCTTCATAGGGTTTTCAATCACTGAATTTTCAGAAGTAGAAAACCACGCTTTTCTTCTAAGGTACTTTTGAATAGCAACCCTGAATACGGTTTCTGAGGAATGGCTGGTGAGCTTGAAACGCTAATCTTGTGGTTCAAACTGACCTTGCAGTCCAGCACATTTACCCACAGTGCCACACCAGGAGAAATGAATGAAGCAAAGAATTTACAAATATTGTCTTTTCAAAATGCTGTGGTCCTATCTAAGACTATAAGGATTGAGTGATGAAAATATTTTCTTGACTATACATGGCAACCACTGATTGATGCAGGCTTTTAGGAAACACCTAAGCAAATTCAGAAAGGCTGCCGTGTGGTTACAGAACTGAAAACCTTGCACCGGACATCAGTTGGATCAGATTGCTGTCAGTCTCGGTCTAATTTATCTTGCCTGCAGATGTATCTACTGAGGGAACTTCACCCATAAGTTCAGGAGTACTTTCTCTGGCTTCTGAGTCATCCACATAAGGACAGGAAGCTGAACAGCAAAATCAGCACCAGCGCTCTGTAGGGTTCAGGTGAAAACTAATAGGTTGTTTGCCAAGGATGAACTGATACATTTATACTGTAATTTATCCTTCTGCTGTCCTGTGGACCACTTACCATGTCAGAATCTCTGAATTTAGAAATGATGTGAGGAAAACCCAGAGACGTGGACCCAAAGCATGAATTCCTGCTTATGAAGCACCACTGAGTATGTAGTGTAGTTGGATTTTCATTATGCAACAGGAAGAAGCGTCATTCACGTAGACTCTTTGGTGAATTAGTTACTTCCTGAAGTTGAACAGTGTGTAATTCATTCAGTGGTATGTAACAGTCACTGGATTGTAAACTTGTATATTGAATTCATGACAGTTCATTGTTTTCAACAAAAATTTTAACGTATTCAATTTATTAATCGGGGTTCATATACTGTTACTAATTAAATTGTGATTCCACAAAGGTATATTGACATCTTAACCCCGTTGTTGTTGTTTTTTTAGATGCCATCAAGTTGATACTGACACATAGTGACCCTATTATGCATAACAGAATGAAACACTGCCCAGTGCCAACCTCACAGTCATTCCTACACTTAAGCCCATTACTGTTGCCACTGTGCCAATCCATGTCGTTGGAGGTCTTCCTCTTTTTCTATGATCCCCCATTTTACCAAGCATGATGCCCTTCTCCAGGGGCTGGTCTCTCCTGCTATTATGTCTGAAGTATGAGAGACGAAGTCTGGCCGTTCTGGCTTCTGAGAAGCATTCTGGCTGTACTTCTTCCAACACAGATTGATTCATTCTATTGGCAGCCCATGGTACATTTAATATTCTCTTCCAACACCATAACTCAAATGTATCAATTCATCTATGATCTTCCTTATTCACTGTCCAGCTTTCACATGCATATGAAGTTATTGAAAATACCATGGCTTGGGTCAGGTGAACCTTAGTCCTCAAACTGACGTCTTTGTTCTTAAACACTTTAAAGAGGTCTTGTGCAGCTGGTTTGCCCAATACAATACATGCTTTGATTTCTTCACTGTTTCTTCCATGAGTGTTGATGGTTGATCTGAGCAAAATGAAGTATTTGACAAATTCAATGTTTTCTTCATTTATCTTAATGTTACAACCCATGGTACCTGTGAACCTGATATTTTATGTAAATGGGTTGTTTTTTCTGAAGATGCTACCAGTTAACACGAGGTCATACCAAAGTAGAGTGAGTTCTAAACTCATCTACTTGAACTCCTTAAAGAGTGAAGTCACAGAGAGAGAGAGGAATAACAGCCAGATGAAGACTCATCTAAATCAAGGAACCCCTGTGTCTACCAAAAGCTGGGAGCTACAAGAGCTCTAAGAAAGGACCACCTTCGATTGCTGTTAGATACAGTATGGTCCTGCCAACACCATGAACTCTGACTCCTGTCCTCCAGAAATAAGAAGCAAGACATTTCTATTTTCATAAGCCACCCAATTTGTTTTATTTTGTTAAGGCAAACTTAGGGAGTTTCTAAAACTCTTTGTACATTTTCCTTGTGCCAACTCTTTCCTCATGCCCATGCCCTGACTAGGTGTTTCCTTGCTTCTCTCCAGCCTACCTTGCTGTAATGGCAGACTGCCTCTTTCTCAACCCTTATCCTATCATGATAATCATTATCTTAAATTCAGCTAGTAGGTCTGATAATGTGGCTACCAATAAACAGATGGTTTTAGTCAACACAGAGACTATCCATGTAATCCATGTACCATCACAGTAACTATTTGCTTTAAAGAAGAGGGGCACTAGAATTTCTTGGATCTGAAAACACATTGTGAGCACCTAAATGCAACAAGCTGTGAAGCAATATTACCCAAGCAGGAACGTGTTGCAGAATATAGTCTTTTCTTTAACTCTGATACGAACAAATTCTACCTGCAGAAATAAAGTAATTCCTAATGGAGGGTTCTTTTCCCTTCCTTATGGATAACACTTTTATATCTAAAATTATGAGATATGAAGTTTGTTTTGCACGTATTTGGAAGTAAAACATCCTGCCATTCCTATGAACGCCATTACAAATCTGTCACCATGTCTTGCCACACTCACTGCTGTTGGCTGTGTCTAGGGCCAGACAGCACTGCTCTCTCTCTGTTTCTTCAGGTGGCCTGGACTAGTCATGGCAGAAAAAAGTCTTATCTTTACAGAACCCCTAAATGTAAAAATAGCCGGCCTGTGTATTGCACCAGGCTTTTAGACCTGGGAGAATCAGAGGAGTGGGCAAAGTGGATTGTGGCTTCCTCTGCTGGATAAGGCAGCTTCAAAAGCAAACAGGGAGCCACAGATGAAAGGGAGCGTGGCTGCACTCTCTTGTTCCCAAGAACATTTAAAGCCTCTTCACTTGGGGTCTTATCAGGCTGGGAGGGGGATACAGAAGATAAACTTCAAAAATAAATGCCTCCAAATCCTGATTAGTGTCTCTGCATCCTCCACCACATCTGGTCACCAACGTGTTAAGTGAATTGAAACTAGATTGGAGGGAGACCGTTGCAACCTGGTTATCAGCGGCAGTAAATGGAAGATAATAGCCCCACCAGAGAGCTATGAAATGGCTTGTCTTTGAGCTGCCAGAGTGTTTAGTCTCTCTTTTATTATATTCACAGCAGTAATCCGATATGTCCTGACTTCTGTCATCTGTATGTAATGCTTATCAACCCTCTGTCAGTGATTCACCCCCTTGTCAGAGACAATTATTCCTCAAAGTGAGAGGTTATGACTGCAGCAATATTGGGACTAGAAGAAAATGCGAAAGGTGTAGCACATCACAGCGAGCGATCTTGGAGCTGACGTCAAAGTCAAGGAAAACATTGTCGATAAAGGAGAACAGAGGGGAGAGTTGGGTCTGTGCACTCAGGAGTGCTGGCATGGTGCATGGGTCAAGTGGGCAGAGACCTTTCTTCCCACAATGCCTTATTAATTCATGATGGGGCATGAGTGGGGCGCTGCCATCACTGCAGTGTCGCATCTCTGTTTACAGAGAACTCATTAGGTCCTTCAAATGTGCTCTGAGTGACGGAAGTTGAAAGGAAATAGGTTCTCACAGAAGCTCTGAGTTGTAATAAAGGATGAAAGCTTACTGCTCCAAGCAGCATCCATCATGGTAGGAGATCTTTATTTATATAGCACCTATCTTAAAGGAGAAGCATTCCATATCATAATTGGAAAGGTAGCAATAGAGTGGTGGAGATAGCTGTGGTTTTAGAAGGATTATGACCAAGACTTCAATTACAGAAGGGCAGGATAGCTAAGTGATTAAACATGCCAGACTTTAACATGTTAAAAATAAAAAGTAATAAACTCAAACACTTCATTTTGAATGTTGCTCCTGATATCTGGTAGGTGTTTGGCCTCTATGGCTAACTTCTTATAATATTTTTAATTGTTATGCAGTCGACTCCAAGTCATGGTCAAGATCACAGGAGACCAAATGTTGGACCATTCCACACCAACCTCACAATTGTCCAGTCCATCACTGAGGCTATGGCCACAACCCATGTCACCAAGCATCTCCCTCACCGCCTTTCAGTAGTCTACTTCACCATCAGGATGTCGGCCCCCAGCTGGTCATCTGATGACAGGTACAAGATAAGCCAGCCAGGCAGGGTTCGGGTTTGGTTCATAAGGTTTTCATTGGCCAAGTTTTGGAAGTAATCACCCGCCCTTTCTTCATAGTCTATCTTATTCTTGAATCTCTGCTGAAACCTGTCCACCATGATAACCAGCATCACAGCAACCTGCAAACCACTAACCACTCGTGTACAACCAATGACAGACTGGTGGTGAGAGGACCAAATAGTGTCTGATAATCCCCGCCCAATATGGTGAAACAGGACAAAGGGATCTCATTGCTGACATCAGAGCAGATAGATCTTGGCTGAAAGCAGAGAATTCCAGAAAGAGGTTTACCAGTGCTTTATTGATTATACAAAGTCTTTCAGCTATGTGGATCATGATAAGCTGTGGACGACATTGTGGAGAATGGGTATTCCAAAACATTTCATTGTGCTCATGAAGAATCTGTACATATATCAAAAGGTAGTCATTTGAACAGAACAAGGAGACACTGAACTGTTTAAAATCAAGAAAGCTATGCCAGAGTTGTATTCTCTCACCATACCTATTCAACCTGTATACTGATGGAATCATCTGAGAAACTGGATTATATGAAGAAGAATGGCACATCAGGATATTCATAAATAACCTTTGATGTGTAGATAATACAACCTTGCTTGTTGAAGCAAAAAAAGCACTTAGATTTCTTCCTTATGAAGTTCAAAGACCACCACCTTCAGTATGGGTTGTACCTCAATGTAAAGAACACAAATATTCTCACAACTCAACCAATAAATAGTACCATGACGGAAGAAAGATAGAAGTTGTCAAAAACTTCATTTTGCTTGGATCCACTATCAACAATAGGAGCCACAATCAAGAAATCACACAGCATATTGCACTAAGCAAGTCTGTTGCATAAAACCTCTTTAAAGAGGAAAGATAACAATATAAAGAATAAGCTGTGCCTTAGCCAAGCCATGGTGTTTTCAGTAACCGCAAATACGTGTGAAATTTGGACAATGAACAAGGGAAGACTGTGAAGAAGAAGTTGGGAAATCAATAAGAACTGATGCATGTGAGTTAAGGTGTTATAGAAGAATATTAAAAATTCCATGGTCTGCCAGTTGAAGAACAACAAAAAAATCTGCGTTAGAAGAAAAAGTACAGAAGGAATTCTCATTAGAAGGCAGGATGGCAACACTTCGTCTCTCAGACTTCCAGCATGTTATCAGGAAGTACCAGTCCCTGGAGAAGAACATCATGCCTGGTAGTGGATAGTCAGTGAAAAAGAATGAAGACCCCCCAAAGAGAAGGATTGTCCGAAAGGCAACAGCAATTGGCTCAAGGATAAGACTGGAGGATGCAGGAAGGGGCAGTGTTTTGTTCTGTTGTGTTTGGGGTTATTATGAATTGGAACCAACTCAATAGCACGTGACAAGAACAATGTGTATGGGGAGTCAAGGGATGAGACATGTAAAGTCTTTAAGGACTCAACAGATGTGAGACATTGAACAGGAACTTGTGGTTACAAATAAGACATTGCCGAGTCTACTAACGTCTCATTTCCTCTAATGTAGCCCGTTCAGAAATCTCCAAAAGATGGTGAAACAATATGCAATCTATGACTTTGTTACGATAATATGAACTTGTACTTTGGTGCTGTTGTAGGTGGTGTGCTGGCCACAACAGCTCCCAGATAATGCTTGTGGGTGTAGGCTCATTTGTTACAGCGCCACTGTTGAGGATCTTGAGGATTCTGTGATGGGCCCCCGTTAGGTGAGGTCCACAGCAGTGCCTACAAAGCCTTTCCTCATACCAGGGATAATGGTTCTGCTGAGCCATTGGGTTTGTACTCTACTTAAAAATCCTGGGGATTCATGATAAATGTCATGTAATTATAGGACTACTATAGAATTCACAACCATATTTGTTACATGTTGTTGTTGTCAGGTGCCATCGAGTCAGAACTGACTCATAGTGGCCCCATGCACAGCAGAACGAAACAATGTCTGATCCTGGGCCAACCTCACCACCGCTGCCACACTTGACGCCATCAATGATGCCACCTAGCCGATCCATCTCCTTGAGGGTCTTCCTCTTTTTCTCTGACCCTCCACCTTACCCAGCATGACATCCTTCTCCAGTGACTGTTCTCTCCAGACAATATGTCAAAAGTAGGAGAGACGAAGCTTAGCCATCCTGGCCTGCAAGGAGCCCTCTGGCTGCACTTCTTCCAACACAGATTTGTTGGTTACATAGGCATAGATAAAAGGTGACCTTAAAGTAATGAACAATCAGTAATATTTTGGCCTGTCTTTAGCAGTGGATGCAGGTTTGGGGGCTGGAGCATCTTCTTCTAGGTATTCTGCTCATCTAGGAAATGGCCCTAAATAACTGCTGAGGGATGGTGGTCTTGACTTAGGACCCAACAACTTAACTAATGGTGGGGTATATTGGGGCCTGAACAGCAGCTATTTTCCCTGATGTAGAAATTTTCCACTAATTTAAAAACTTGTCTGGCTGTGCTTGTTGACCTGATGACTAACTATTCTGTCTACGAAAACGATCAAATCCCATTATATATAGCTTTATATTAGTCTCTAATTGCTGTTCTAAAGGAGCCCCTGGGTGGTGTAAATAGTTAAGTGCTCAGACTGTAACCCAAGGATTGACTGATTCCGACCCCAAGGTACCTAGGAAGAAATGCCTGGAGGTGTTCTGAACAAATCATCCATTGTTGTTGTTGTTGTTGTCAGGTGCCATCTAGTTGGAACTGACTCATAGCGACCCCATGCCCAGCAGAACGAAACAATGTCCGATCCTGGGCCAATCTCACTACTGCTGTCACACTTGACGCCATCAGTGATGCCACCTGGCTGATCCATCTCGTTGGGGGTCTTCCTCTTTTTCTCTGACCCTCCATCTTACCCAGCATGATATCATTCTCCAGCGACTTTTCTCTCCTGACAATATGTCCAAAGTAGGAGAGACGAAGCTTAGCCATCCTGGCCTCCAAGGAGCACTCTGGCTGCACTTCTTCCAAAACAGATCTACTGGTTCTTTTGGCAGTCCATGGCACTTTCAGTATTCTCCTCCAACACCACAACTCATCCATTGAGCACCATGGAATTGCCATGAGTCAGTGTCGCTGTGAAGGCACCTTTCCTTTTGTTTTTGTTTATATTTTATTCTTGTTCTGTCTCTTGTCTTTTCAAAAATGAGTATTTCAAAGGGAAAGGGAAAAAAAATCAACTAAAATTCTCACTCTTAGGAGTGAATTACCATCAACCACCTGGATTATAATTTTGATCCTCTCTCTGTGTATATTTTTGGTATATTCCTAATTTTTATGAAAATGCACTTAGAATTTTACTATGCAGCTCCTGGTTGCTTTCAGGAAGAAATTCGCTTGGATATTTTGAAATATCAGTAGTTAACATCAGTAATTAATTTACTAATTTCTCTTTTTCAATCTAGGAAAGAATGTGAAATTTTGCAAAGTAAATTTCTAATATCTATTAAGATTCCTGCTTGGGATTTCTTCCTTGATATAATGAACTATTTAACTGCTATTCCGATTGTGAACTGTCCCCACGTTATCTAATAAACCCTAATTAATCTTGGGGTCCTTATTATAAGGATTGGGTTATTTCATTATTTTTTGTATGCAGGTCTCGTTTTCTGCTATCTTTGATATCAGGCTTGGGTCAGCATTGAAAAAGCAGTGGGAACTTTTCTTATACTAAGTATATATCTAAGAATCTAAAGCTTTGAGGCGCAAAGAAACATGTGAATTTGAGCTTTGGAGATGAAAACTTCACAGTTTAATTTTAAAATAGTTATTGGTTTATCAGGACTTTTCTTTTTCTTTTTTATTCAATTTTAGCATTTATTTTTCCCCTATAAAACTTGTATTTTTTTTTCACACTTGAATTGAATATGGTTTACCATTATTACAAATGTTCTCAGTAACTTGGGCTATTTTCCGTTTCTTATTATAGTGAAACATTTGAGACTGGGAATTAGTGGGACTGTCTCATTTCTCTGGGTCTCACAAAATTTCTGCCTTTGATAGAATGGAGTCTTACC
Organism: Chrysochloris asiatica; assembly: GCF_000296735.1. Classification (NCBI taxonomy): domain Eukaryota; kingdom Metazoa; phylum Chordata; class Mammalia; order Afrosoricida; family Chrysochloridae; genus Chrysochloris; species Chrysochloris asiatica. Next base: position 6,956,087 of record NW_006408666.1, on the reverse strand, counting down.
CCCTTTCTACTACTCTGTGTTAGAGAAAACTATTTAACTCTTCCTTCTCTGACACGTTTCTGCCTCACATCAGCTCTGGCTTTCACAGGTTTAACTGTCTTAGTATTATGACTTTCCTACTCTTTCTTAATTTTTGTTGGAAAAAATTAGTCCTTTTACTTGATATTACGAAAGAGAAGACAAAATAGTACCTTGAATTTTTCATTTAAATGTTTTTACTTAATTCCTCATTTAAAAACAGTTGATATATCTTGCTTCCTTTGCTTGTCTAGTTGTTTATATTAACAACATTTCAGTGTAAAATGCTCTGCTTGCTTGTTTATAATTTTTGAAGTAATAAAAACATTTAGGGTCTGAAATTTACTCTAAATGTAGTGGAGTTGCTTTCAAGTTTTAAAATGTGTCTCTTACCGTGTGTGTCATTATTTTGTTCTAATTGCTACTTTGAGTTTTCATTTTGATCTAGGAATATGTTTTTAATCATATATAGTATTTCTAAGTGGGTTTAGCCATCATAATATTAGTTTTTTAGTTATTTTATTGTGCTTGGTGAGTGTTAGTATTGCAAATTCTGCTTTGGAAAATTTGTGAAGAGTTTACATTTGGATTCTATCAGGTTTTGTTCTGGAATATCCATTATTTGAACGTTATCCAAAGTTTATAATGACCCACACAGTCAAGAGCCTTTGCACAGTCAGTAAAGCACAAGTAAACATATTTTAGGTATTCCCTGCTTTCAGTCAAGATCCATCCGACATCAACAATGATAGCCGTAGTTCCATGTCCTCTTCTGAATCCAGATTGAATTTATGGCAACTCCCTGATGATATACTATTGCAACCGGTTTTTCATTATCTTAAACAGAACTTTACTTGCACGTGGAATCAATGATATTGTTAAATGGTTTTCTACATTTGTTAGGTCACCGGTCTTTGGAATGGGCACATACATGGAACTCTTCCAATTGGTTGGTCAGGTAGCTGTCTTCCAAATTTGTTGGCATAGATTAGTGAGCACCTCTAGGGTTGTATCCATTTGTTGAAGGGATTAAATTTGTAGTTCATAAACTCTTGGGAAAAGTGCACCCACCAGAATGTTCTTCGAAGGTAAAGATGGCAAGACTTCATGTCTCATACTTTTGACATGTGTTTCTGGAGAAGGACACTATGCTTGGTGTGATAGCTAAGGTTTTGTGTCAACTTGGCTAGATGAGAATTCTCAGTGTTTGTCCATTAAGATGTAGTTATCATGTCCAGGATATGATTTGATGTGGTAAGTCCTGATCTGATGTAATTATCCCATGTTGTAAATCCTCACTTCTATGATGTTACTGAGGCCATATGCAGTCCACAGATTAGGTGTATCTTGAGTCAATCTCTTTTGAGATATAAAAGGAGAGAGAATAGAGCTGAGTAGAGATGGACCTACTGCAACCAAGCTAGATCTGTGAGTGAAGGGTCATCCTCTGAACCAAGATACCCTGCACAGTGAGACTTTTATATCTAGGGGAAGACTCCGGCCAAGATGAAGAGATCTGGGCCTACCGGTGCTGACAGGAGACAAGAAACTTTCCCCAGAGTTGACAAAAAGAAAGTCTTCCCCAAAAACTAAACATGAATTTTTACTCACAGCCTCCAATATTGTAAGATAAAAAATTTCTGGTTGTTACAGCTGTACACTTTTATAATTTTTGTTATAACACTTTTAAATAACTGAAACAGAATGTGGTACCAGGAATGGGGTAGTGCTTTAACAGATACCTGAAATGTGGAAGCAGTTTTGGAAGTGGAAAATAAGAAGAGTCTAGAAGAGTAGTAAACTGCCAAATTGTGAAAGCTTAGGTTGATTACAAAAGATTATTAGTGGAATTATGGATGTCAAAGGCAATTCTAATGAGAGCTCAGAGGAGAGCTGTGGCACTGGAGATGGAAAAGATGGTGAGGAGAAGCGGCAGAGAAACTGTAGTGCAGAACCTGGAGATGGACACAGGACAGCATGTAAAAAGACCCACAGAGCAAAAGAGTGCCATGCCTTGATGCATGAGGATTCCCAGGCGAGTGGGGTGCCTCTGAGCACTGGCCAGTGAAATTAGGCTCTCTGACCCATGGATGAGAATTCTCAGTACCTTCCAGCCAAGACTTATTTGTGGAGGGGGCTGCCTCTAGACACTTATCAGTAAAGCTCAAGAGCTTTGTGACAGTTTCTTGACCAGAACAGAGACCAAACTGGTCTTTGCTGGAGATAAAAGAACCAGGAAGCAGAAGCTGAAGAAACAAAGAGCTTGGGTAACACCGTCACCTCTGTCTCAAAAGGTAGAACCATGACGTCTGGGGTTTCTAAGGGTGAGGCCAAAATTTCCTAATTTTCAAGAAGTTGACCTCTTAACTAACTTGGTTGCAGAGGTGGGCCTGCCATTAAGATAGACCTCTGCCTGAAGTGGAGGGGATGTGGCTGCCAAGACAGAGGGCAGAATGGGGCTGCCAGGCTCACGGTGAAGGGTTACCATTCAGATGTCCTAGGAGATTAGATCCCCAAACCCAACAAAGCAGAATTGCCATTTCAGTAGACTTGGAGGGCAGAGCAGAAGCCCAGGGTTGAGGGGCCTCCACCTAGAGTCCAGAGTGCATGGACCACACCCAAGTTCAGAGGGCGGGGTCATTGCCTAGATGGTTTCAGAGAAGAGATTATTTTCAAGTCTCGAGAGCAAATGCAAATTGTGCTGCTGGATTTTTAACTTGCTTGGTGCCTAATATCCCCTGCTTCCATCCAATTGCTCTCATTTGTAATAGTAATGTCTAACTTTTGTCTGTTCCACCATAGCCCTATTGACTAATATGCTGGACTGCAAAGAATTTGAACCACAAGTTCATTGGTTCAAGCTCACCAGTTGTTCCTCAGAAACCCTATACAGTGTCACTATAGGTTGGAACCAACTTGATGGCACTTAACAACAACAACAACTTATATTCTACATCACAAAATAAAAAGAAATGTGTCCCATGTTGATATTTGAACTTGTAAGAGTTTTTGTTTCATATTGTGGTGCTGTTAGATCTATGCTGGACTGGAAAACACAAGATCAGCAGTTCAAACCCACAAGCTGTTCCTTGCAGTTCAAACCAACTTTGCAGACCAGCGCATTAGCTCACAGTCACACCAGACTCCTAGGGACCACAAGCAGAGTTTCTGTGACTTAGAAGTGACTTGACAGTACTTAACAACAACAAGAAAAGTGGGTTTATTGTGATTTGGTTTGAGTGTGTGTTAGTGGCATTGCGTTAAGCACAAGTATGTGCTTGACTTTTGACTGAGTTTATTTAGAGGTTGTTGTTGTTAGGTGCCATCGAGTCATAATGACTCTATGCACAACAGAACGAAACACTGTCCAATCCTGGGTCACCCTTACACTTGTTGCCATGTTTGAGCCCACTGATGCTGTGACTTTACATGTGGTTTAGAGATATGTACAGGTACCACATTAACAAAGGGATAAATTAAGGTTTTCTATCAACCTGGTTGGGCCATTGGTCTTACTGGTTTGGCATTTAAGTTGTAGTTATCACCTCCGTGATGAGATCTAATAAAATACAACCAAACCCCATGACACGATTTCATGCGATGAGTCCTGGATTGATGTAATTATCCTGTGTTGTAAATCCTCACTTTGTTGATGTTAATGAGGTCAGGTTCAATCCACAGACGAAGGTTGTGTCTTGAATCAGTATTCTTTTAAGAACTGAGTTGTGCAGAGAGGGATCTACGTCCAGCAGGATAAAAAAGCCATGATTGGAGTCTGTCCTTTGGGTATGGGGCTTCTGCAATGTGCAGCTCCTTGTCACAGTGCAGACTGATGCCAAGGGAGATGGAGATCTCCAGTGTATGTTGGGTTTACTGATGCTGAAAGGAGACAAGGATCTTTCCTCAGAGTCAACAAAGAGAGAGTCAGCACTCTGAAGTTGGACTTCAAGCCTCTTAAACTGCAAGAGACCAAATTTCTGATTGGTAAAGCCATCCATTTGTGGTATATCTTTTATGGCAGCATTCAGTAGTTAGAACACTTGAGAAAATGGAGGTTCAGCAGAAAAGAGGAAAACCTCCCCATGAGATGGAGTTACACAGTGGCAGCGATCATTTGCTCAAACTTGGTTGTAAGGATGGCACAGGACTGAACAGTGTTCCCCTCTGTTGTGCATAGGGTCACTACGAGTCAAACCCAACTTGATGACACCTAGAACAATAAATCAGGTTCTATAAATAACCCATTGGTTTTGGGGAAAATGATAGAAGTCACCACTATGGTGATGTTCATCTGAAATCTTTCCTCTCCCCCACCTATTTGCACAAGGGTGAGTTAAAATTTTTCTGCATTATAGTTGTAAAATTTATTTTAATTAACTTTCAGAAAAGATAATAGAGCATTTGTTCAACATAGTCTCCTTGCTTTTCAATACATCTTGTCCATCTGTTAACAAGCCTTCACATTCCCTTGTTAAAAACTGTTTTAGGCTGAGCTGCAAGTCATGAATACAATGGTGTCTTAACTTCTTCAACAGATGTGAATTTTTGTCCTCAAATGGCTGCTTTGAGGAGACCAAACAGATAAAAGTCCAATGGAACAAGATCAGATCTATAGGGAGGATGCTTTAACACTTCAAAATGAAGTTTTTACCGTGTCAACAGTGTGGGCAGAGGTGTGTAGATGTGCATTGTCATGCAAGATCATGACACTAGTGGATCACAGCCCTCTGCATTTAATCTGAAGTTTGGGCTTCAGCACTTAAGCATTTCACTGTAATGAGCGCTGTTGATGGTTGAACCTTTTGCTTGAAAGTGTTCCAATACTGGCCCTTGAGAATCACAAAAAACCTGTGAGCATCGATTGCTTAGCTGATGGTTGACTTTTGAATTTGTTTCTTGGTTGGCGATTGAGGATATTACCAGTCCATACTCTGCAGTTTACTCTCCGGTTCATAGTGATGAATCCATGTCTCATCACCAATAACATTTTTTTAAAAAGAATCTTTAACCTTCTTTTAAATATCAGTCCAAATTTTATTTGCATAGGTCCAAATGCTTCTGTTTCTTCTCTTCCATGAGTGGTTTTGGTACCCATATTACACAAACTTGGTGAGACCCACATCTGCCATAGGATTATTTCATAGGCAGAGCCATGATTGATTTGCAAGTGCTTTGCAAAAGAATTCATTGTCACTCATCTATTCGACAGAATCATTTCATGTGCATGCTAGGTGCTGTCATCAACTGTGGACTTAGACATGTGGATAATTTTTGATGCATATTGGTACAAGGTAGAACAACATTTTTGGGAGTGGAAGAGGGCCCATTTCTCTCAGAAACAAGGTAAATTGTGACAGAAGGTCCCCCACCCCACCAGACACCGTGAATTCTCTCTGAAATGACATCAAACAGCTATGAAAGAAATACAACTTTGAAGATATTATTTGGTGTGAGGTTTAATTGAATATTTTGGCCTAACAAGTAACCCCTCTATGCAATGAAGGAATGTTGAAAAATACCTCAACTTCTTAATTAGGTTATTGGGATGTAATTTATATATGAAGGTAAGTAAATGAAAGAAGCTGGCTTCTTTTTTATCTCAAAGGGGTAATTTTGATAGATTTTTCTCATAGGACACAAAGTGCACATGAGCTTATTATGGAGAAATTTAAAGAAAATTGAAAACTGTATTGGTGAGAAAAAGGCCAAGAAAGATACACCAAGGATTATTTTTCCATCACTATAACGCACTGTTCACTCATTGAGCATATCAAGGGCTGTTCTTTAAGCATTTCTTTGTGAAACCTTCCCATACCTAGACTATTGTTTTTGTTAACTGCTGACAAGTCTGTTTGACCCATAGTGACCCTGTATAGGATTTCTGAGGAGCAACTGGTAAGCTTGAACTGCCACGTTGTGTTTCTACCCAACTTTGCAGTGCAGCGTATTAACCCACAATGCCATACCAGGACTACTGTCCCTACACTACAACCCTGAATTGACCAACTTCAGACTTCTTGCTCCCCATATTCAAAGAGCATTTAAAGGGAGTGTGCTATGAACCCCTCAAGGATGTCAAAACTACCATTTTGATGGTGAAGTAAACTAAATAACACAGAAACGTTGGATAAGAATCAAAGGATGGAATCACTGCCCTCAGCAATACATATACAAAGATGAAGGATACCTCAAGAAACAATAGCTTCACAGTTTGATGTTTTCATTTAATAAAATCTCCTATGGTTTTGCAGCAGTACTTTTGACTTACTTTCTATCACTGAAAGCAATTCTAAGTCCTTCAAATTGGAAACGGTACAATATAAATAAAACATGAACTGAATAATTTAAAATTTTCTTCTCTTCTGTAAAGTTTAGGTAGTCAAATATATGCAAAATTCCCAATTCTGACTCCCGTGACTTATAGATAGTCATGTAGAACTTTCATTTTGTCCATTATTTTCATTTTCATTTAGATACAGCTTAGATAGAGTTTTAGAAATGATTAAGACTGCTAGAATAATAAAGTTACAATGGAGTTTTATTTTTTACTCCATATGTAGAGTTTTATTTTATTTTTTAAAACATTTTATTGTGGTCTGAGTAACTGTTCACAGAGAAAATTAGTCGCTCGTTCAGCGGTTCACACCCATGCTGCTTTGTGACATTAGTTTCTTGGTTTTTAATTCCCATGAATACGCTTTTGGGAAACAATTTTAAAAAGGTTATGTTTCAATTGACTTGTATTTAACTTCATATTGCAGAAGTTAAACATCTGAGAGAGACTTAAAATATATAATTCTCACATATTAATAAACTATCAAATATAAAATTTGGACCTTTAAAAATGTAAAGTTAAAAGCAGCTGAACAGGATAGCTCAGAGATTGTCCAGGTGATGGGAAATTCTGGGAACAGATAGTGAGGACAGTTGCGCAACCTGCTGGGTGTAATCAATGCCACTGATTGTCCATGAGAACAACATTGCAATGTGGAGTATGTCGTTGTTGGTAGGTGCCATCGAGTCGGCACCGACCTATAGTGACCTTATGCACAGCCGGTCCTGGGCCAACCTCACAATTGTTGCCACGCTTGAGCCCATTGATGCTGCCACTTGGCCAATCCTTCTTGTTGGGGGTCTTCCTACTTTTCCCTCCATCCTACCAAGCATGATATACTTTTCCAGAAACTGGTCCCTCCTGACAATATGTCCGAAGTATTAGAGATGAAGTTTCGCCATCCTGTCATCCGATGAACATACTGGCTGTACTTCTTCCAAAATGGATCTATTGGTTCTTTTTGGCAGCCAATGGCTCTTTCAGTATTCTCCTCCAACACCATAACTCAAAAGCATCAATTCTTCTATGGTCTTCCTTATTCACTGTCCAACTTTCACATGCATATGAGGTTATTGAAAATACCATGGCTTACATAAATGATGAAATACATAAGAGAAATATGACTTCAATAATCTATTTTCTTTTCATATCACTTAAAATTTATCTTTCAAATCAAGACTAGTATGAAATGCATTTTAGAAATAAATGATTAAGACCGTTTGCTAGAATAAAAAAAAAAAAGTTTCTAAAGAAACTTAATTTATTTCCTTAATCTGTAGCCTTTTATCATCAGTTTATTAAATGTGTAATTGAGTGTCTCATTTCAAATAATAGTTCAAAAGTTGATATGATTATTCTCTCTGAATATTCTCAGATACATTGTTTAAAATATTTCAAGAGAATTAAAAATGATAATGACATCAAAGCTGGTTAAATATCGTATAATTAAGTACTGATGATACTTAACAACAACAAGTTTGCTTTGCAAAGACATAAGCGGAATTTAACTTTTTCTTTGTTAAGTTGGGATCCATTGTGGTAACAGCTCATAAAGGGTAAGGATAAGACAAAGTCTAATCATCAATGAAATATATCAGGTCAGATTTCTTAGCGTTGATATCAAGTCTGATTAGAAATTCAAAATATTTATGTATATCTATATGAGCATTTGTTCTGTCGTTAAGTGCCACCTAGTAGGTTCTGACTCAAAGCGACCCTGTATAGCAATGTCTAGACTGTAAATCATTACAGAAGCAGAAAATCTCATCTTTTCCCTGAGGAGAGGCTGGTGGCTTGAACTGCCAACCTTTTGGTTAGCAGTCCCCTCCTTACTCTACAGAGCCATTGCTAGTGTTCTTACGTGTCATGGAGTCTGTACAGAATTTCTGGGTGTGTAAATATTTGTGGGAGGAGAAAGCCTCACATTTCTACTAGAAAGAGTCATTGTGTTCCCCTAGTAAGGAATATTCTTGAGGATTCATAAACATTGAGGAGAACATCAGAAGCACATTTAGCTGATGGTAGCCAGTAGCAGTTGGCATTGAGTGAATATTTCATTCTTTCTTGTGTCTTCTCTTAGGAGTATACAAGAAACCAAAACAAAACCAGAAGCCAGACTGGCAGCAGAAATGATGTCCTGAATCCTTGTGTTCCAGCTCACCTAACTCCATTGAACCCTGCTTTTCATTTCCCTCCGGTTATGGACTCTGTGTCAACACAACTCCCTTCTTCCTGCCTAGTTTGATAGGCTCTTCACTTCAGGACCTACAGCTGCATGTTGGTGGGGATCTACAAACAGTCGGTGTCTATGGCAACTGTCGAAACCACAAGTAGAAGGTGATGAGGTATCTCAGACTCTAGATTTCTATTTGAAAGATCTTTATCACTCTTGTGTTCTGTGACATGTATTCATAATACAAGGTGAAGATAGGTGACAATTATTACAGTCTGATTCTGACATGTACCCTGGATAACAGAGTTGTTTAGGACTTATGGATACCAGCTCCATTAGCCAAGGTTCTACAAGAGATTCAGAATCAATGTATATATAAATGTAGGCACATGTGTGTTTATCAGGTAAATAATTTTAACAACTATTTTAAAAGTATCTGAGATTTATTTCAGAGTCTCTCTTAAGTCAGACATACAAGCCTTCAGGTCATTTATGTGACGCTTGACCTGTGAATTTAAAGGCATGATATCTTTTTCTTTCCTCATTTTCTCTAGCATAGCCAAGCTCAACAAGCCAGTCTTATTATATTCTTAGTTGAAGTAAAGTGTTCTGAAGTACCAACTACATGGCCACTCAGAACCATGTCTTATTATTTCATTAAGAGTACTAGGCAATGATGTTCAACACATCTGTGTTGCCACATCCTGGCATGGGCTACCAGTTCCCTCTGTACCCAGTGAATGGGATCCATGACATTCATTGTTCCATCTCCAATGCCACTGATGTATCTGGCTCATATGAAAGGTTTGCTTAAACTAACTCAATATGATGTCAAGCTATAAGCTATATCTTGACAGTAAATCAGGACCTTAATAAAAACATCATACATATATCTGGTGTGTTTAATAGCATTTTGATTCTGTAATCAAGGAGGTATGAAAAAGCCCATCATAAACTATCTTTAAAAGTAGGCTGTCTATAGGAGGTCATCGTAGATGATTCTACTGACCTCCAGAAACAAAGAAAACAACTATGTCTTGAATTGCCTTTGGAGAAGTAGTTTTCAGAAGTATAAGTTCTCAGTCCTAAAACCACCAGAAACTGAATTCTTCTAATAACCAGAACTGGTTGAGATTAGAAGATGGTCCTGGAAGTAAAGTAAGATTGTAGCCACAATGAACAATTTGGTTTCAGCTTGCTTAGTTCAGCTTGGTGAGTACCTCAACTTCTGACTCACAGAGAATGTGGGGTAATGCTGTTTTAAGCTGCTCTTTGTGATAACTTACTTTATGGAATTAGAAAACTCCCTTTCATGAGGAATGGTATTTAAATAACAATGTTGTTGTTGTTAGGTGCCATTGAGTCAGTACTGACTCATAGTGACCTTATACACAGCAGAAAGAAACATTGCTGGATCCTGGGCCAACCTCACAATTGTTGCCACACTTGAGCCCATTGATGCTGCCACTGTGCCAAACCATCTCATAGGGGTCTTCCTCTTTTTCTCTGACCCACCACTTTACTAAACATGATATCCTTCTCCAGCGACTGGTCCTTCCTGACAATATGTACTAAGTATGAGAGACGAAGTCTGGCCATCCTGGCCTCCAAGGAGCACTCTGGCTGTACTTCTTCCAACACAAATTGGTTTGTTCTTTCGGCAGTCCAGGATACTCTCAATATTCTCCTCCAACACCATAACTCAAGAGCATCACTTCTTCTGTGGTCTTCCTTACTCACTGTCCAACTTTCACATGCATATGAGGTTACTGAAAATACCGTGGCTTGAGTCAGGCATACCCCTGTTCTCAAGCTGACATCTTGGATCTTCAACACTTTAAAGTGGTCTTGTGCAGCAGATTTGCCTGATGCAATACGTCATTTGATTTCTTTACTGCTGCTTCCACGAATGTTGATGGTTGATCCAAGGAAAATGAAGTCATTGACAATTTCAGTCCCTTGCAAAGAACAAGGCACTGGGAATTGATGTGATACAAATTGAAATCTTTCAACAAACTGATGCAGCACCCAAAGCACTCACTCATCTCTGCCAAGAAATTTAGAAATGAACTACCTGGCCAACTGACTGGAAGAGGTCTGTATTTGTGCCCATTTCAAAGAGAGGTAACCCAAATGGAATGCAGAAATCATTAGATGATATCAGTGAGATCCCAAGTGAGTAAAGTTTTACTAAAAGTAATACAGAAATGGCTGCCACCATACATTGATAGAGAACTTTCAGAAGTTCAAGCCAGCTTCAGAAGAGGATGCAGAATGAGTGATATCATTGCTGAATCAGGTGGATCTTGGCTAAAAGCAGAGACTATCAGAAAGATTTTTACCTGTGCTTTACTGACTATGCAAAAACTTTGGATTATGTGGATCATGACAAGCTATGGACAACACTGTGAAGTATGAGTATTCCAGAACACTTAATTGTGATGATGAGGAATCTATACATAGACCAAGAGGCAGTTGTTCAAACAAAACAAGGGATCACTGAATGGTTTAAAATTAGGAAAGGTGTGTGCCAGGGCTGTATTCTTTCACCCTACTTGTTCAATATGTATGCTGAGAACATAATCTGAGAATTTGGGTCTTCAGGCTAAGTATGACTTAAGCTATTGATTTTTCCTTGATATGCAATATTTTTATTATATAGAAGGGTAGAATATGAATATATAACAATGTATGGTATATTTATATTTTCAATTAAAATTCCTTTTTAGGGCTCATATAATCTCTCTAATTTCAATCTGATTTCTTGACTCCTTGAAAGATTACATAACTGCTTATTTTCATTTTCTTGTTGTTCAGCTATACACATACTCATACATATTTATTATTCAGTTATATACACACAGAAACACATATGTTCCCCAAGATAATATATTAAAGTCCTAACTCCTATGTCTTAGACTGTGGTCTCCAGAGAAACTAAGCAGTGAAGATTATATATGTATATATAAAAAGTGGTCTTTATCCAGGAAATGACTCACACAGTCTGCTGAACATGTCAGACTCGAGACTTCTGTCTTACATAGCTGCAGGGCTGATGATCCTTGATCATCAAACTGCAGGTAGGCAGGTCTGGTAGGTAAGAAAGCTGACTTCTAGCCATTCCCAAGGCTGGTAGATAATAGGGAAGACCAGAGGTCAGATGATGAGCCTGATGCAGAATGCAGACCCAGCAAAAAAGCAACAAGCTTTGTCTAAAGGTACAACATATTGGAAGCAGTAAACACCCCTAAGAAAATGCCCTTTCAATGTATTGACTATTCATACAGATCTCATCATAGGCATGATTACATTATATTAGATCTCATTATGAGGGTTCCATAGGATCAACACTAAACTGTGAAGCACAAGGTCAGTGGTTCAAACCAACCAGTGACCAGTACCTCTTCGGGACAAAGATTAGACTTTCTGCTTCTGCAAAGATTTAAAGTTTTGGAAAATATACAGTGTTGCTATGAGTTGGAGCTGATGCCACAGCACTTAACAACAACAACATCATGAAGGATGACTACATTCTAAGTGCTAAACCATTGAGAATCCTGGCCCAGTCAAGTTGATACAAAACTTAACTCTAACACCCCAGTCTTGGTGTGGCACTGTGGGATAAACCCTGGAACACAAGGTCATTTAAACCTCAAGGTTGGTGGTTCTAACTTACCATTTACTCCTCGGAAATCCTATCCAGGGTTTCTATGAGTAGACCACATTTGGAAGTACAGTTTTTGAAGATGCTATCAGTTAACATGATGTCATACTTGAACAGGGTGAGAGTCGTCCTTAAGAGAGAAGTGAAATACACAGAAACACAGAGGTAAGATTGCCATGTGAATTCAGGCAGAAATTGGAGTAATGTGCCACTTCCGGGATCACTGGAAATTGGAAGAGACAAAGGAAGACAGGGTTGATAGGAACGGGCAACTCAGACACTGTCTGCCTAAAATGGGGGTGACATAAATGCACAAAGTGACTGGCTTTCAAGTTTTTAAGAGGGATTTTAGTTTTATAGTATGCAGTTGTTGTTGTTGTTGTTGTCAGGTGCCATCGAGTCGGAACCGACTCATAGCAACCCCATGCACAGCAGAACGAAACAATGTTCGATCCTGGGCCAACCCCACTACCGTTGCAGGGGAAGGTATAAGCCCCATTGAATATTATTCATCTTGTTTAGCAGTGTCTGGTGAAAAGAGATGGGGATAAGATTATTACGATTCAATAGTCAGTAATTGTTATCATGACTAACTGTGATTATCACAACTGTAATGGTAGAAGTTTTATAACAAAAAGATGGGCGTAGGTAATCTTACAGTCCAGGAACAGAGGACCCTAGGACCATCAAGTGAGAAGACCACAAGCGGTATGTGGGACCCTATCCTAAGAAGCATCGACATCACGATGGAGACAGAGATGAGGACATGGAGAAATAGAGTAGCTGAGGACTCTAGACTCATGGAAAGATAAAGGATGTGTACTGGCGGCCAGGTGTTGTGGCTAGGATGCAAGCTTGCAGAATCTTTATTGTTTAAATGATTACATATCCGTGAGTTTTTTTGTGTGTAACTCCCCACCCCCACCCCCAAAAAAGGTAAAAAAAAAAGAAAAAAACACAAGAGGGAATAGAAGCAAATACTGTTGAATTATGATGCACGGAGGAGATTTTAATCATTGCAATGAAATGATGAGTGTAAAACTGATGTTCCCCATGTAAATTATCACTCAATTAACAATTAAAACTTTATAAAAGAAAGAAAAAAAGAAAGAAAGAAAGAAAGAAAGAAAGAAAGAAAGAAAGAAAGAAAGGAAGGAAGGAAGAAAAAAAGTCCCTGTAATATTAGGATATTTCAGATAGAAAGAAATTAAAAGAAGTAGTAAAAAACATACCAAACTCACACAAAATATGAGAGGGAGTTCTTTGAACAGAGAACCAATAAGAATAGACAAAATCACAGACTATAAAGCACGTCAGTATCACCTAGCACCTAGCATTGCATGGCATATGAGTCAGGCCACAGCCCGTTCTTCCACCTAGCAGTCCGTCATTCCTACTTCCTAGTCTGTCTTCATCTGGAAGCTCATCTGAAACCCATCTACCATGGGTTACCTTGCTGATATTAAAAATACTGCTGGCATAGCTCCCAGAATCACAGCAACTGACAAGCCACCACAGTAGGACAAACTGACAGATGAGTGGTGGAGATCTAAAAGTAGAAGACAATAAATGCTGGTGAGGATGTGGAGAGACTGGGATTGGTGGTGCGATTAAAAAATGGTCCAACCACTCTGAAAAACAATATGGTGGTTCCACAGAATGTTGGAAATAGAAATACCTTATGATCCAGCAATTCCTCTACTTGATATTTATCCACAATAAATATGAGCTATTGAAACAGGGCATACACAGACTGCCAAACAATTTGAAAATTACACAAACAAAAGTAGACAAAATAGATGATTGGGATATACTAAAAATTAAAAATTTATGTGCATAAAAAGACTTCACCAAAAGAGTAAAAAGGGAACTCACCGAATGGGAAAAAATCTTTTGCAATGACACGTCAGACAAGGGATTAATATCTAAAATATATATGAAACTACAACACCGCTACAAGAAAAAGACAAATAATCCAATTAAAAATGGACACAGGACAGGAACAGACACATCACCAAGGAGGATGTCGTATCTATAGATCGCGTTCGCATTTCCTAATGTTAAGTCTTCCTATCCACGAGCATTCTTCCATTGGCATAGTTTTTATGGAACCTTGAAAGAGGGGTTTGTAGTTTTCTTTGTATAGGTTTTTTGTTTCTCTGGTTAGATTGATTCCTAAGTATTTTATCTTTTGGGTGGCTATTGTAAGAGGCATTGTTTTCCTGATTTTGTTTTTAGAACTATCTATATTGTATAAAAATCTGACTGATCTTTGTATGCTGGTCAGGTAACCTGTCACTTACTTGAATTATTCAATGAGTTCCAAAATTTATTTTTTGTGTTGAGTCTTCAGATTTTTTTTTATGTATAGGACCATATTTCTTTCTTCAATTCTATCAGAGTTTGGTTTATGCATTTTGAGGTTCTTTCATTGGAAGAACAGATATTCATTATGATTATATCATCTTGTTCCATTGAAACCTTAATTATAATGTTCATCTTTGCCTCTTTTCTGGCTTTTGCTTTACAGTCTATTGTATCAGACATTAATATCACTCCTGCTCACTTTTACTGGTATTATCTTGACATATATTTTTCCAACTTTTGATTCTTAGTCGATTTTTATCTTTTTCAGGTGTGTCTCTTGTAGGATCCTGTTTTCTTATCTATTCTGTTATTCTCTGTTTCTTGACTGATAAATTTGATTCATTTTTAGTCATTGTAATTATTGATAGATATGAATTGATTGCTATCATTTTTGCTGTTTGTTTTTTTTTTCACTGAATTTATTTTATTTGTGGGTTTTCTTGTAATTTTCTGCATTGATGTTGTTTGACTGTTTATTAAATCTTCATGGTTTTCTTCTTTTTGTTTTGAAGTGAAGGTGTAATAATTTTCTCTGAGATTAGCATTTAATTGATTAGTTTCTGTAGGATAAGCTCTGGACCACAAGGTCAGTTTGAATCACTAGGGCTGCAGTTCAAACTCACCAGTCACTCCTTGGAAACCCTATACAGGGTTGCTCTGGATGGGAATTGACTCGATGACACTTAGCATCATCAGCAATCCTGGTTTGTAACAATCTGTTTTCTCTGGAAATCTATTTGACTTCCTTGCCATTTGGAAGTTCTGTAACTACATTATTCCCTTTTTTCGCTTTGCAGTAGTCTTCATTATAAATCGATAAGTCTGATTCCGTATTTTCAGTCTTGTAGATTTGTTTTACTTTGCCTAATTCTATATCTGGATTGAATTCTGGGTGATGTTGTCATGTCTATTAATCTCATTTGTTGTCTACTGTTATGATTTCTCAGTCCAAGGAATTATTTTTAGTAGTGATTATTGTGTAAAGTTTGTCTAGTTTTACAAATTCCATTAAATTCTGTTTATCCGGATATATCCTGATTTCACAGCCATATTTTGAGGGACAAAGTTTTGTACATGTCATCC